>NC_048298.1:347181883-347236835 GCF_013100865.1 Trachemys scripta elegans | reverse complement strand
CACTGCTACAGGCCTGAACCAAGAACTTTGCCATTACTGTATGTAATTGATTCCATTTAACCAATTCTAGCTCTCATCTATATTTTTTTCTTTTTATGAATAAACCTTTAGATTTTAGATTCTAAAGGATTGGCAATAGCGTGATTTGTGGGTAAGATCTGATTTGTATATTGACCTGGGTCTGGGGTTTGGTCCTTTGGGATTGGGAGAACCATTTTTCTTTTACTCTTGGGTATTGGTTTTTTTAACCATTCATCCCCATAACCAGTGGCACTGGTGGTGATACTGGGAAACTGGAGTATCTAAGGAAATTGCTTGTATGACTTATGCTTAGCCAGTGGGGTAAAACCAAAGTCCTCTCTGTCTGGCTGGTTGGGTTTGCCTTAGAAGTGGAGAAACCCCAGCCTTCGGCGGTAACTGTCCTGCTCTAAACAATTCGTCCTGAATTGGTTCTCTCAGAAATGTCCCACCAGCGGCAACATTGTTTCAATGCAGTGATGTTGTAGCCCTGTTGGTCCAAGGATATAGGACATATAAGGTGGGTGAGGTAATTTCTTTTAAAGGACCAACTGTGGTGGTGAAAGAGACAAGACTTTGAGCTCCACAGAAGACCTGAAGAATCGCCCTGTGGCGCTTGTGAGATTGTCTCTTTCCCCAGCAGAAGTCAGTCCAATAAAAGATATCCACTCACCCGCCTTGTCTCTTGCATTGTGTTTAAGTGGGTCAGGAAGCAGGTGTGAGAGGCAAAGGAGTTTCACTTCTGATCGGGTGTGTAAAACCGGTGAAATTTACATGTGGAGGGGGCGGGAGGGAGCAGCTAGAAAAGCACCAGACAAAAGTGTCAGACAAAGCAAACGAGCCTCCGACTTCCGGCCCGGCTGTCCCTGAGTCAGACGCCCAGCTGGTGCCAATCAATGTAGCTCCATTAATGTCAAGGGATCAGGGCTGACGGGCAGCAGCTGAGATCTGGCCCACTGCAGCTACACAGGGGTAAGACGTTAATGGGGACTGCTCATCGGCTTAAACACCTCGCTGAGTCGGGAACAGACTTTGCCAGGTGACACAGTCCTGCACTGTTCCCCATCTGCGGTTCTCATCTGGCCCCCCACTCCCCACCCTTGCAGTGTCTGAGCCCCTCACAGTCTTTAATGCCTTTATCCCCACAATAGCATTGTTATTATTCCCATTGTCCAGATGGGAAACTGAGTCACAGATCCTCAGATGTACTGAGGTGCTTAACGCCCATTGATTTCAATGGGCTAAATATCTTGGAGCATCTAGGCCGGAGAGTCTAGGGCCAGGTATTTATTTGTTCCTCAGCTCAGCATTGCAATGCCTAAAGGAGTTTGACATCTAAGACCCATTTTGGAAAGAGACTCATGCACTTCGAAAGCTAAGTCTCCCTGAAAGTCAAGGGGAGTGACGCGAAGTGGCGTATCCTGAGCCCTGGGATTCCCCCACTGACTGCAATGGTGCTGCCCCGATTCGCAGCGGCCGAGGGGCCAGCCTGCTACACCCAGTGACTGTGAAGGAGCTAGGCTTGCCGGCACTTCCTACTAACCACTCAAGCATTCGGCTCAGCCCGAGTCTGCTCAGGCTCCTGGATTTATCCATTCTGATTCGGGTCTTGTACAAGGATCATTGGGGGCGACCGCTGTAAGTGGGACCAAAATCAGGCCTATGTCATTTATATCACATGGAATTCACCCCCGGGCAGAGGGACAACACTAGCCCTGCGTGCCCTTTAAGTCCTTAAATAGGAGTTAAGTGGTTAATAGCCTTCCACTGGCCCTCTGCACAGGGGTGTGTTTCACCCACTGGGCCCCACCAGGGGGGAGCTGTCAGGGGCTTAACACAGTCACTCCTTTATTATTTACACTACAGTAGCAGCTACCGGCCCAGCCAAAATCAGGGTCCCATTGTGCTAGGCGCTGCAGATAATATTATCAACCCCACGTAGTCAAAAACCATCAGACTGGCTTAAAAATCATGAGTTGTTTGGGGTGTTTTAAATCCATTTGGGAAGATTCTTTTCATTGGCCTTCTGGATTTGGGGCCTGCAGGGAGTTGCATTTTGAAGCTTTGTCCACTGCCGCGAGGGCGAGCAATTTACTTACACAAAAAAAGAATGCTGAGATTCGCACGTCATCACCTGACTCCAGGGGGCGGGGCGTTAAGAACACCCAATCTCCAGAGACTTGTGCAGTTGAACCACAAGAGTTGGCTACGCTGTGTTAGTATAGCCGGCAACAGCTTCTGCCCCCAAAGCGGTTAGATTCTAAACAGGCAAGACAGATGAGTGGTAGGAGCAGGGGCTGTTATCTGCATGGTACAGGTGAGGGACTGAGAGATGAAATGAGCTGTCGGCAGTCAGTCTGTAGAGAAGCCAAGAACTGGACTAAGCTGCTGAGTGCCCAGGCAGTGTTTGAACCACAAGACCGGCCTGGCTTTCCTTCTGTGCCATGCCGGTTGTTTAACAACCATGCAGCCGTCCTTTTAGCTTCTCTCAGACAAGATCTTTCGTTTCTGAAACAATAGCTTCTGAAGTACTTTTTGAAAAGGCCCAATCCACGTACCACTGAAGTCAGCGAGAGCCTTTTCACCCAAGAGGCATTTGATCCGACTCCAGGTCAGCCATTTATACTTTATTTCAGCCCCGGCCGTATCTGTTTGGATCTTCCAGCACACAGCAGTACTAGGCCGGCCAGGTGGCTTCTGCCAGCTGCTATCAGGGCTTTGGCAATCTTAGCAATGCGGCCGTTCATCAAGATGGTGACCTCGTGTATGCTGGTGCCTGTAATGATCCAGCCAGTGCTGATAGAGATTCCTCGTGGCATAGAATTTCTCTCCGATGTCCAACAGGTATCTGGGGCACAGGTACATCTTGACAATTTCTCCCTTCTGACTGTTTCTACAATGCTTGTGCTTTCATTGTGCACACTCCTTTTTTCCTCCTATTAGTTATTAGTATTTGTTATTTGAATTATTGCGGCGCCTAGGAGACCTAGTCAAAGGCCAGGACCCTGTTGTGCTTGGCACTGAACAAACACAGAACAGATGATCCCTGCTCCCAAAGCGCCTCCAATCTAAGCGTAAGATGACAGACAACGGATACAGATCAATAGGGGAGAACAACAGTGAGACAGCATGGGCCAGCACGGCAGGCAAAGTCTGGAGTGGGAAGAAAAGTCCATGTTTGTGTGCCCATTCAGCAGTTGGTTGATTGTGTGCCCATTCAGCAGTTGATGGGGGCAGCCAGCCATTCTATTAGTGTATTACTGAGATCGAGTGGCATTAGACTCAATACAAATCTTCTTGTGATTTTCACTGGACAACTCTCCAGACCTCCTGTTCCAGCAACATTGTGGTGAGGAGATGAGACTTGCAATACCTAAAATTCAGAAATCCCGAAGCCAGAAGAACATAAGAACATAAGAACGGCCGTACTGGGTCAGACCAAAGGTCCATCTAGCCCAGTATCCTGTCTACCGACAGTGGCCAATGTCAGGTGCCCCAGAGGGAGTGAACCTAACAGGCAGTGATCAAGTGATCTCTCTCCTGCCATCCATCCCCACCCTCTGACAAACAGAGCCTAAGGACACCATTCCTTACCCATCCTGACTAATAGTCATTAATGGACTTAACCTCCATGAATTTATCCAGTTCTCTTTTAAACCCTGTTATAGTCCTAGCCTTCACAACCTCCTCAGGCAAGGAGTTCCACAGGTTGACTGTGCGCTGTGTGAAGAACTTCCTTTTATTTGTTTTAAACCTGCTGCCCATTAATTTCATTTGGTGGCCCCTAGTTCTCATATGATGGGAACAAATAAATAACTTTTCTTTATTCACTTTCTCCACACTGCTCACAATCCACACCACTGGAATCATCTAGTTTGACCTCCTGTACACCACAGGCCAGAAAACTGCCCCACAATAATTCCCAGGGCAGATCTTTTAGACAAACATCCAGTCTTGATTTAAAAAGTGTCAGCGATGGAGAATCCACCACGACCCTTGGTAAATTGTTCCAATGATTAATGACTCTCACTGTTAAAAATGTACACCTTATTTCCAGCCTGAATTTGCCTAGAACCATCATCAGCCGGTGGATCGTGTTAGCCCTTTCTCTGCCAGAGTGATGAGCCCATTGTTAAATATTTGCTGCCCACGTAGGTACTTATAGACTAGGGTGACCAGACAGCAAATGTGAAAAATCAGGATGGAGGTGGGGGGTAATAGGAACCTATATAAGAAAAAGACCCAAAAATCGGGACTGTCCCTATAAAATCGGGACATCTGGTCACCCTATTATAGACTGTGGTCAAGTCACCCCTTAACCTTCTCTTTGCCAAGCTAAATAGGTTGAGCTCCTTGAGTCTCTCACTATCAGGCAGGTTTTCTATCCTTTCATCATTCTCGTGGCTCTTCTTTGAACCTTCTCCAATATATCAACATCTTTCTTGAATTCTGGCCACCACCATCCTGCATTTGAGGATTTGAAATCCTGCCCTTGAGGCCTGTAGTCTGCTGTCAGTAGCCAGAACCCACCACAGCCCATCCCTGTCATGTTTTGAGTTCATAGATTATAAAGCCAAAACAGACCATTAGCTCTTCTAGTCTGACCAGAGAATTTCACCCCGTCACCCCTGTATTGAACCCTGTATCTCCAGAAAGGCAGCCGGTCTCGATTTGGAGATATCAAAGAGGCAGACACTCCACCGCTTCCCTTATTTCTAATCTGAATATGTCTGGCTTTAGCTTCAGCTCTTGTGACGCTTTGCTCTGCTAGATTAAAGAGCCTTTTAGCACCTGGTGTTTTCTCCTCGTGAAGATACTTACCCGCCACAGTCAAGTCACCTCTCAGGCACACTGAGCTTCTGACTGCGTCACTCCATAGCAGGCATTTTTTGCAGCTCTTTGATATGGGCAATCACCCTATTTGCAGCCAGGGAAAAAAAACATTTGATTTAATTAAAAAAAAAATGGGGGGGGGGTGTTTGTTATGAAATAGTTGGAAAACTTTTCACCCAAAATGTGCAGTGCGTTTCAACCAGCGCTAGCCATGTTCCTGCTTTGCATTTGGTTCGCTTGGAAACATCCATTCATGAAGAGGTGGAAGCAGTTAACACATAAGAATGGCCAGACTAGGTCAGACCAAAGGTCCATCTAGCCCAGTATCCTGTCTTCCGACAGTGGCCAATGCCAGGTGCCCCAGAGGGAGTGAACAGAACAGGGAATCATCCAGTGGTCTTGTCTATAAGGGAGGTTTTGTTTAATGTATTTTCCCACAAAAACTCATTCAGAATCACCATAGCGAAAGAGGGCATCCATGTGATTATTCCGGCTTAAGCTACGTCCCTGGTGATTCATTGCATCCGTGCAGCTCTGGGCTCTTTCCAAACAGCATTCGGGCCAGAGATATTAATAGATTTCTTCACCATACTCCGGCAAGCCCCATCCGAGGCTTTGCCACGGTTTCTCTGGGATTCCATCCCGCTCCACGGGTCCTTTTCAGAAGTGACTGCTTATGCCATGGCGACCCATCATGCCTTAGGGCACGTCTGCGCTGCGCCCGAGCAGACATCCCTGCGCTAGATTTTATCAAGCTGGCATGCTAAAAATAGAAGGGTAGCCCCGGCGGGGCAGGCCAGTCGCTCTGAGTACAATCCCGTCTGAAATGCTGGGCTTGCGTTCAGGGGGGCTAGCCCATCACGTGGCTGCAGCTCCACTCCTGTTTTTAGGGCACTAGCTGGAGCAGTGCTAGGGCGGGTTCATCACCTTCCAGCTGCAGCGTAGAGGCATCCTTAGCAGAACACTCGCTCCCGGCAGAATTCAATACCTCTTGTGCTTTGCTTATTTTTCTCTAGCAGGTCTACACTTAAAACGCTGCATCGGCACGCAGCACTCAGATGAAGACACTCCTACGCCGACAGGAGAGTTTCTCCCAGCAGCGTAGTTAATCCATCACCCCGAGAGGTGGTCGCTATGTTGGCAGGAGAAGCTCTCCCACTGACAGCGCTGTCTACACAGGGGGTTAGGTCGGTAAAACCGCATCGCTCAGGGCTGTGGATTTTTCACATCCCTGAGCAATGCAGTGATACCGATATAGGTCTGTCGCGTAGACCTGGCCTTAGATGAGCGCTGTGTATTTTAGGGAGCGCCTCTTTCCTCAGCATTGTTGGGACAATTTAGTCTCTTCTTATGGCAAAACATTGTCCTTAACAAAGGGTCCGCCGGTTCCGCACCTAACAAAATCAGTGGGAATCTTTCTATTGGCTCCAGTGGGAGCCGGAACAGGCCTCCCCGGGCAATATGGCCTGCATGTGGGAGCAAACGCTCTCCTTTCTTTAGGCCCCTCCTATGAAGCTTTCGATTTTGTTATATGCAAAACTGGGTCTGCACGCTCCAGTTTGAAGCTCCGCTACTTCTGGAGCGTCATAATCCTCGGTGTCGTTTTCAGATGGTGTTGAGCTGTTTGCTGCCAGTTTATTCTTCACAAGGAGTTTGTCTCTTTGGATCAGACATTTGATCAGAAGTGGATAAAGGCAAAGATTTTTTTTTTTTTCAGACAAACTCTAAGGCTGTGTCTACACTGCCACTTTTAGCTCTAAAACTGTTGGCAATAAAGCTACCACCCACCGCTCGTTAGGGGTGGGTTTTTTTTATCACCGGGAGAGCTCTCCCCTGGCGATAAAGCGTGTCTATACTGCCCACGTCACAGCGCTGCCGTGGTCGTGCTGTAACGTGGGTAGTGTAGACATACCCTTACTTTGTTTGGGGTCAGTTTCTAGGTTTCTGCTCTCATCACACAAACACCAAAGAGTGGTTCTCAATGTGTCGCTGTCGAACTGGGAGAGCATGTGCAGTGGTCCCACAGTGGTCCGTCCTGGGTCCGGTCCTATTCAAAGACCTCGACAAAGTGGAGAATTGGTCTGAAAACAGCAAAATGAAATTAAAAAAAGACGAGCGCAAAGTACTTCCCATCGGAAGGAAAAATCAAAAGCACAGCTACAGAATGGGGACTGGCTGGCGAGGTACAGTAGAACCTCAGAGTTACAAACGCTTCAGGAATGGAGGTTGTTCGTAATGTTCGTAACTCTGAACAAAATGTTCTGGTGGTTCTTTCAAAAGTTCACAACTGAACGTTGACTTCATACAGCTTCGAAACTTGACTATGCAGAAGACAAAGGCTGCTTTCCCTTGATTTTTAGTAGTTTACGTTTAACGCAGTACTGTACTGTATTTGCTTTTATTTTTATTTTACTTTTTGGGCTCTGCTGGTGCCTGATTGCGTACTTCCAGTTCCAAATGAAGGATGTGGCTGATGGGTCAGTTCGTATCTCTGAGGTTCTACTGTACTGCTGGAAAGGTTCTGGGGGTTACTTTGGATCACAAATTGAATACAAGCCAACAATAGGCTGCACTTGTGAAAAAGGCAAATCTCATTGTGAGGAGTGTACTCCTGGGGGAATTCTGCGCCAAAAAATTAACAAGTCTGCACATGATATTTTAAAATTCTGCAAAATTCTGCATATTTTATTTGTCAAAATAACACTATATATTCATGCCAGTTTCAATTATTTTGGCAATTTCTTTCAAAATACCTGTCAGAAACGCTGTCTGTAACAATACAGACACACAAAAATCCCCCCAGGAGTAGAGAGTTAAAGAAACCACTACGACAACCCAGTTCCTGTTTCTCTGCCCCCTGCCCCTCAGAGCCTAGCTGGGGAACCAGACACCACACACCCTTCCCTCAGAGCCCAGCCACAGGGCACCCCCAGTTCAAACACCCACACCCCCTACCCCCGCCAGAACCCAGCTGTGGGGCAACCCCCAACCCAGACACTCACACTTCCTACCCCCCAAAGCCCAGCTGTGGGACACCCCCCAGCCCAGACACTTGCACCCCTTCCCTTTCCCTCACCCAGGGACTAGAGAGAAAAACAGCCTGATGCTGGGTCCTGGGCTTATAGGGAGTTTCCTGTAATGCACACTGCCTCCTGAAGGAGCGTGCCGGGATTCTGGGAACTGCAGCTGCCGGGAACCCTCCAACCCATCCTCCTTCCCACGGCAGTGTCTTCTACTTGTGAGCTGGGGAGCTGGGCTCTGCTGGGTCCAGCAAATCCTATTGGCGGCCAGCAGCTCCGCAGTGCCAAATTCTGTGGGGAGAAAAGGAGATTCTGTGCAGAACATTAATTCTGCACAAATTCTGCATTGCGCAGTGCCACAGAATTCCCCCAGGAGTAGGTGTATTAATAGGAGTGTCTGGCTGGAGAGTCTTGCCTACATGCTCGGGGTTCTACTGATCGCCATATTTGGGGTCGGGAAGGAATTTTCCTCCAGGGTAGATTGGCAGAGGCCCTGGAGGTTTTTCGCCTTCTTCCGCAGCATGGGGCAGGGGACACTAGCTGGAGGATTCTCTGCTACTTGAAGTCTCTAAACCACAGGATTTGGGGACTTCAACAGCAGAGTCAAGGGAAAGGGTTGGGACAGCTTTGTGGCCTGCATCATGCGGGAAGTCAGACCAGATGATCATAATGGTCCCTTCTGACCTTAAAGTCTATGAGTCTCTGAGTCTATGAGTCTATTTAAAAAACAGGAGGTAATTTTCATTCTCTGCTCAGCACTGTTGAGGCCCCAGCAGGAGTCTGTGTCCAATTCTGGGTGCTGCACTTTAGGAAAGATGTGGAATAATTGGAGAGAGTCCGGAGGAGGGCAACAAAAATGATCAACGGTTTGGAAAATCTGACCTATGAGGAAAGGTCAAAAAAACTGGGCATGTTTAGTCTTGAGAAAAGAAGACTGAGAGGGAGACCAGACAACAATCTTCAAATCTGTTGAGGGCTGTTATAAAGAGGACAGTCATCAATTGTTCTCCATGTGCACTGAACGTAAGACAAGAAGTAATTGGATTGATCTGCAACAAGGGAGATTTAGGTTAGATATTGGGGAAAACTTCCTAACTCTAAGGCTAGTGAAGCTTTGCAATAGGCTTCCAAGGGAGGTTGAGGAATCCCCATCACTGGAGGTTTTTAAGACCCAGCTTCACAAACATCTGTCAAGGCTGGTCTAGGTCTACTTGGCCCTGCCTCAGCGCAGAGGGCTGGACTAGAGGATCTCTTACCATCCATTCCATCCCTACATGCCTCTGTGTGTCTGTGTTGAGATAACCAAGCAACTTCTTTTCAATCAAAGTGAAACTCACTGCAGAAAGTCAGTAGAGACCTATGCATCAAAATAATGCTCAACTTGGGGTTAGGTGATCCATGAGCTTCTAACTGGCCTTCTACATCTGAGAGTAGTTTTTTTATTCCTTGGTCATGGGTCTTTGCGTAAATGTGATTGGTTGTTTCCTCCCATACAATCAGTTCGTGGATTCATAGATTAGGCAATGAGGGACTGCTGTGATCCTCTAGTCTGACCTCCTGCATGACTAGAGGATCACACTGGTCCCTTCTGGCCTTGGAATCTGTAACCCAGTCCATCGGACTTCCCTGAATTCATTCCCGTGCAGTGCATGCAGTCCTTTAGAAGGTGCGCTGACAAACCAATTGACTTAGTTACACTGTCGTATGTTAAGACTGGTGGTGAGAGGTGACTGCTTCAGTGCCTGTATCTGTCCATTTTCCCAACATCCGACAATGTCACTTTCCAGCAATTGACCGTAGATAAATTTGGAAGGGATTTTTCCAAAGAGATTGACTCTGCCTTGCACTGGGAGGTGGGGATTCCTGGTCTTGCCTTTATTCAACCTGGATCAGCAGCTAAGTTGTGGGTTTATGCCCAATACAGATAACTTCTGATAAGCCAATTTTGGACTCTTAAGTTCAGTATTAAGTGCTTCTCTCCTATTCTGTTACACTTGCCCAAGGTATTAATTATGTTGTTTAAGGTCCCTAGCCTGGATTAAAACCTCATCCGTTATAAATTCAACATCTTGTAATCCCTCAAAGGTCTGTGCAATTATGCGTTGAAATACCTTGGGAGCAGAGCTAATACCAAACTGCATTCACTTAGATTTGTAACATCCAAATGGTGTATTAAGTCATTAGCGTAGAGTTAACTCATCCACCTTTACTTGCTGAAATACATGGCCTGCGTCTAATCCGGAGAATAATTTTTTGCTTCGGAGATCTTAGCTGCTGCTTCAACAGTTTTCATAATACGATGTTTCCATTTAATGGCTCTATTTAAATTCCCATGATCACTGCATATCTGTACTTTATTTGGCTTTTTGCTACAACTGTAGTATTAATGCAGCCTCTAGCTGGTGCTGCCCCTCTAGTAACATCCAGCTTTTCCATATTATCACGTCCACTTGTAAGTTGATCTCTTGGATCAATTGGATTTTCTCCTGGTTAGGAGCTCGTCACATCCCATTTTATCGGCCTCTGTTCAGGGTGTTTGCCTCACTGTTTGGAGGAAAGTCTCCGACCCCTGGCCTGAATGTCTATTCTGCAATTTTTAGCCCTGCAGCCCAAGTCCACTGGACTGGGCTCCGAGACTCAGTGCTGGGGGCTTTTGTTGCAGTGTAGACCTACTCTTAGTGGTTTGCCCCAGGTCACACAAAGAGGTGATGATAGAGATGGGAATTAAACCTGCACTTCCCGAGCCCCTGGCCAGCACCTTAACCATAAGGCCACGCTGCCCTTGCTTGCCCTAGCGCAGGAGTTATTTTTTTCTAATGGATGGGGGGCCACATCTTAGTGCAGAGAGTGTCTCATGGACATGCCCCCTCCCATTCGCCATCACAAAACTCCCCCCCATGGCAATGACAGCATTAGCTAGGGTAGCTACGTCTGTGTCCCCAGAATACCAGACATAGGGTACTTTTGAGAATGGGGTGGGACTTCCCCTACTGGAATGACCCCGCCCCCGCTGGCCTGACCTCGCATGCACTGTGTGAGCTAGGTCACACTGAATTTTGAAGAGCGCACCCGCCCCACCCTGGGTGGTGTGATCGGACCAGCACGCTTGTCAGAATGGTGTTTTCCATCTGTGATACCAGACAAAACACTGTCTGGTTTGGGCTCAGTACTCCACAGGAGACAAAACCACAGCAAAAGAGAACCACCTGGCTTCAAACCAGACAAATGGCCTGCATTTGGATTACAAGATTTCAGAGCCCAAACATCTCCCCTGCAATTTTTAGCCTGTGACGTGGGTCTTTCATTGCAGCCAAGAAAATCTACACTGCAACGAAAGCCCCCCAGCGGTGAGTCTCAGAGCCAGGGTCACCTGACTGCAGCTAAAGACAGCAGTGTAGACATTCAGGCTCGGGTCTGGGCTGTGAAACCTCATGGGGGGTGGCTAATTCCCCACTCTGGCACTTCGAGTGCAGAAGGTGGGGGCCCGCAAAGATTCTAACAATTAATACTGGCCACTCCAGGCTTGTATTAAACTCCCAAGGTTACAGCTTTTCTCTGACCTTGGATTGGTAGACGCTGCCACCACCCAAGTGCAAATAAAAACCCTTGAGAGCCCAGGAAGGCGCACTTGGGAATTCCTTCCTGTGTGGTACCCTCAAGCCCTTTCACCCCCCCTCCCGGGAAGAGCTGAGAAATTTAAACAAAGGAAATCAGCTGTTGCAACTAGCTAATTAAACAACATGTGCACAAACCTCTTAGGACACACAAATCCAGTCCTGTCCTTAAAACAGGTAAATTTTATTAATAAAAAAAAAGAGAGAGAATACATGTGGGAACTCAGGCTATTGCTAGATTTTAAAAGAGCAAATACAAGGATTAAGCATCAAGAATAGCTTTCTGGAGGTCCAGCTTAAAGGTTACAAGGAAAACAAAAGCACCTGGGGTTAGCACAGAGGAGTCCACAAGCCATAAGGAAATAAAAAGAGATAAACTTAATCGCATCTTCCTAGACATGTCCTGATCTACTTACATATCTGGGGTTTAAAATGAGTAGTTTCTAGGTATGCTACCGAGGATTTTTCACACCTGGCCCCAAGCTTCTTACAGCAAAGCTCTGCCCTGTCTTCCCGGGAGAACAACAACAGACCGACAAAAGGGGAGTCTTGTTTCAAGTTTAAAAAGTTCTAGCCTTCCCATTGGCTCTTTTGGCCAGGTGCCCACTCACTTCCTTTTACCGATGCCTGGCAGTGAGACTTTTTAACCCTTTGCAGGTAGAGCAATTAGAGAACAGCTACTAAGAGGGATTTTTATAGCTACTGGCTGTCCATAAAAGGGAGCTACCTCCCCCCTTCATTTATCACGGGCGGGGAGGGTCTCAGACTCTGAGCCGGAACATCTCCACTGCTATTTTTAGACTCGTAGCACCAGCGTGAGCCAGTTGAGACTCCGGGGCTGGCTGTCGCAGGGGTGTCTTTGCTGTGTAGACGTACCGTTAGTCTCTCTGGCTCCGGTTGTGACTCCTCTGTGCTGGGTTAAAAGGACAGAGTGGCATAAAGGGGCACGAATAGCCCCAGATGAGGCTGGGATGTTACCCAGGGTTTTCAGAACCCAAAGCCGTGATAACTTAACTGTTCCACCCCAGGCAGGGTCAGGAATAAATCAATGGGAACAGAGCGCTTCCGGCTGATGAAAGATTGATACAAGACAGCGTGCTCCTAGCTAAAGCTACGATTTATTAGAGTTAAGCACACACAGACATGAGCAATAGGTTTAGAACATCCCAAGTAATTATCTAAAATCTGAGATGGTATCGAGTAATTAGCAGCAGATCAGCGATGGCCGGTTGCTCCCTCACCGGGAAGTAGCGTGTCAGGAAAATGTCTCTCAGGATAGCTTCCGAGAACTGCTCCAAAGTACACTCTATTATCTAGTCTTTTTATAACTAATTTGTACAAAACACATGGCTTATAGTGACCCCTACTGGGTCATCACTTCTCCTAACTTCAGTCAACTGCTTACCAACCAAACATTCCTAACAATTTTAGCGATAATTCGTTTCTATATCAAAGGCGCCCAAACTCAAGGTCTCCAGCCACTTAGTTTCTTTCCATCTCATAATTTCCGGACAGTTTTCTCCCCTTCTCCCATTCTGATTAGCAGGAACTGCTCGTATTTGACCTTGCCTCCAGAAGCCCTGCTGGTCCAGATTAACCCTTAACGGTGTGGTGTTCCATTTGATTAATTCATGGTGGCTGAATGCACACACTAGGGCTGCAAGGAGCTTAATCACATTCTGGGGTAAGGCACCACTCAAACCCAGGGTAACAGGGGGAGGATTCTGCCAGTCCAGCACCGTGGAAGACAGCTGTACGGAGCGTCTGGCGGGCACAGGGGCATGGCGTGCGTCGGGGGTGGAGCTGCGGCACATAACACTGCAGAGCCTGACATAAGTTATACACAGGGCAGCTTGGGATTCAGGGGCTTCAAAGGGAGCTTAAAAGCACCCTACCCCTACCCCTCTCCCCCTGGGCTCTGAGTTCTGTTCTCTGCCTCCAGTCCCCCACCCATATCAGAGGCTAATCATGCTTCCTTTGTCCGCTTACAACACCGGTGCGTTCAATGCTACCCCGGCTTCTACAGCTGTATTTACCGCTTGGAAGGTTAAATGATGGTCGTTTTTAAAACCTCTTGTGCCAGCTACTTGCCCTCGTACTGGCGTTCGGCATCCTGAATAGGAAAACGAGGTTTCTGCAGCGTGTCCTTAGCCACGGTATCGAACGTTTGAATTCTGAACAGCCTCGCGCTGTACGCCAGTGCCCATTGTGAAGGATACAGATTCCATTGTTAGTGGAGATGTGGTGGCTGATAGGAAGCAATTTTCTCTGCAGTGGCTGTGCCTGCAAAGAGATCAGCAGCACTGCCTTGCCGTTCTCAGAGCGCCTGGATGCTGCCACACGCTTTGGGGAAAACAACTTGTTTTCCTGTGTCACACACACATACCAGGCAATTGCTTGCTTCATGTTCTCCGCCGCCGCCGATCCAATATCCCCCGGTGGCCCATTGGCCCTGATGCACTAAGGTATGTGCTTAACATTAAGCACATGAGTAGTCCTGGGACAGCTCACACGCTTAAAGAGAAGCACATGCTTAAGTGAGGGGGAGGGATAGCTCAGTGGTTTGAGCGTTGGCCTGTTAAATTCAGAGTTATGAGCTCAATCCTTGAGGGGGCCATTTCGGGATCTGGGACAAAAATCTGTCTGGGGATTGGGCCTGGTTTGAGCAGGGGGTTGGACTAGATGATCTCCTGAGGTCCCTTCCAACCCTGATATTCTATGATTCTAAGTGCTTTGCTGAATCAAGGCCCTTCTGCCTGGGAAACTTTGCCTTTCAGAAACCCTTTTATCCCTATGTTGGGCAGCCAGATCAGTCCCTGCTGAAATCTCAGCCCCCATCTGTACTGGCTCTACTAATGTCTAGCACAGGGGTGGCCAACCTGTGGCCCCGGAGCCACATGCGGCTCTTCAGAAGTTAATATGCGGCTCCTTGTACAGGCAACGATTCCGGGGCTGGAGCTACAGGTGCCAACTTTCCAATGTGCCGGGGGGTGCTCACTGCCCAACCCCTGGCTCTGCCACAGGCCCTGCCCCCACTCCACCCCTTCCCGCCCCCTCCCCTGAGCCTGCCGTGCCCTCGCTCCTCCCCCCTCCCCCCCAGAGCCTCCTGCAGCCACGAAACAGGAAGTGCGGGGAGGGAGGGGGAGGCACTGATTGGTGGGGCTGCCAGTGGGCAGGAGGCGCTGGGAGCTGAGGGGGGAAGCTGAGGGGGGGCTGCTGCCGTATTACTGTGGCTCTTTGGCAATGTACATTGGTAAATTCTGGCTCCTTCTCAGGCTCAGGTTGACCACCCCGGTCTAGGACGTGGGTTCGGGTGCAGACAGCTCCCTGTGGCAAGCTGGGCCCATCACGTGGCCACTCCATGCTCCACATACAGGGCCGGCTCCAGGCACCAGCTGAGCAAGCTGGTGCTTGGGGCGGCAGATTATTGGAGGCGGCGTTCTGCCCAATCCTAGGGCGGCACGGCCGCTTTTTGTTGTTTGTTTGTTCTTGTTCCGTTCCGGCCCCTGCTGTAGCCCTGGCCGCCCCCTTCTCTCTCTCTCCCGCCCGCTCCCTCCCCCTTCCCCCCACCCCCAGCCGGTCCCCCTGCACCCACGCTCCGGCTTTGCCGCAGGGGTTTTTTTTTGTTTGTTTGTTTGGTTTTTTTGCTTTGCCGTTCTGGCCGCCCCGGTTTTTTTTGGTTTTTTTTTTTGGCTTGGGGCGGCCAAAAAGCCAGAGCCGGCCCTGTCCACATATTGACCTTTCTTTTCCTGAAGAATCAAGTAATCCCCCAAATTCACATCTCTATGAGTCAAACTTTAAGTCAGCCACACGTCCATCAGCTGGCCAATCAGTGGGGGAAATTATTCCAAGATTTTCAGTGGTGCAATTATTATGCGTATTTGAATAGTTCCTACGAGGTCCCACTCAAAACTGGCCCCCCATTGAGCTGCGTGTTTCTCAGACACATAGTGACAGGTAACCCTGTCCCGAAGAGCTTACAATTTAAGTAGACAGGAGCGACACAGGATAGGAAGGAAAACAAAGGGGTGAAGCAATTTGCCCAAGGTCACAGAGAAGGTCAGTGGCAGGAACAGAGCCCAAGGCACAGAACTAGGAGGCAGAAGACTCGTTCGCTGGGCTATACAATGTCTACTCACCACCTTTGCACCGCCTCCCCTTGAATGCACTTTTGGGGAGCAATCAGTCAGGCAGAGTTTTGTCATCATGCAGATGTCAGCAGGAAATGAATTCCAGGCTCTCGCTGGAATTCAGACTGGGTGAAATTCATCCCTGCGCAGGGGAGAGTTTCTGCTCTAGTGAGGCAGAGGAACGCAACGCTTAGTGCAGCAAATGCCACAACAAGCCGCTACAAAGGGCCAGCGGGAGCACTCAGCCTTTGGCTTTGCTTGCTTTTCCCAGACGGTGCACAAGCTAGCAGTACGGGGCCTATGACACACAGCTGAGCAACTCTGAGTCCATCCACTAGAGGGCAGTGGCAACACATATACAGTAGCCAGTTCATTTACAGCATACAGCCAGCAGACAGACAACAATTAACGCTGAGGGCCACAGACACAGTCTGATGATCGGGGGCTGGAGCACATGACTTGTGAGGAGAGGCTGAGGGAACTGGGGTTATTTAGTCTGCAGAAGAGAAGAATGAGGGGGGATTTAATAGCTGTTTCAACTACCTGAGGGGGGGTTCCAAAGAGGATGGATCTCTTGTTCTCAGTGGTGGCAGATGACAGAACAAGGAGTAATGGTCTCAAGTTGCAGTGGGGGAGGTCTAGGTTGGATATTAGGAAAAACTATTTCACTAGGAGGGGGGTGAAGCACTGGAATGGGTTCCCTAGGGAGGTGGTGGAATTTCCTTCCTTAGAGGTTTTTAAGGTCAGGCTTGACAAAGCCCTGGCTGGGATGATTTAGTTGGGATTGGTCCTGCTTTGAGCAGGGGGTTGGTTGGACTAGGTACCTCCTGAGGTCCCTTCCAACCCTGATCTGATATTCTATGATTCCACTGTCCAGTGGCAGCCTCTGCTACCAGTAACACCCAGCCTGGAGAGGTAGATCTCACTGGGGCTTGACTGCCACTAGTTAGGAGACAAATAGGCCACCAAAGTTGCATATAGAAAAAATATATATGGAGATACACCTATCCCATAGAACTGGAAGGGACCCTGAAAGATCGTTGAGTCTAGCCCCCAACCTTCACTAGCAGGATCAAGTACTGATTTTGCCCTAGACCTCTAAGAGACCCCCCCCCTCAAGGATTGAACTCATAATCCTGGGTTTAGTAGGCCAATGCTCAAACCACTGAGCGATCCCTCCTCCCTCTGTGAGAGGTGTATGCCAACACACATTGCTGAGCTCTTGACCTCACCTGCTGCCCTGGACAGCCCCAGCCCCCTGGGAGCTCAAAACTGGGCAACGTTACGCTGAAGTAGTGATGGACACACAGACAACCATGCACACAAGGACCCAGGACGTGCACAGACAAACACACACAGGGGCCTAGCCCGCGGCTTCTTTAGCTTCTCCGACGATCCAATGCTTTGCTGCAAAAGTCAGATAATGAATGTCTTTCCCCAGCAGGTGGGGCAGTTACACGTGGCTACACTTTCTACACAGAGATATTCCTGTAGGTGTACGGAATACACAGGTCCTGGATCTTAACACAGCTCTGCTAGGCTGGAACAAAATGGGGTAGCCAAAATCTTACTCTACAGACATTTTTTGGCCTGTAGCAACAGTGATCTCTAAACATGGTGCATTCCAGCACTGGACTCAGTAGAGGCCTTTTCCTGAGAGCGGGGTTAAAAAAAACCCAGAGCTGGTTGAAATTCTCTAAATTCCTCGCTGGATTTTTTTTTTTTTTTAACATTTTTATTTTTGCAGTAAAGGAAATTTTTGTAGGAAACATCCACTTTCAGTTAAGCTTTTTGGTTGCCAAAAACTGCAGGCGGGGAATTACTGTTTTGGTTTTTTTCAACCAAAACCTCACAAAAACCAAAAACTTCAGTTTTTATCCAAATTTGTTATGGGAACAAAAATCCTTCCCTGCCCATTTCTACTTTAAAACCACCCACTGAGGAAGGCAGAGAGTGGGGTTTATAGCACAATTAGTCCAACGCTGTTCTCAAAAATGAAATCAATCCCTAGGGGATCAGGGAAATTATGTTTCCAATCTATGATTACAACTGTTTTGATGATAGTGTGGATACAATATGAAAGAACTTCATCCATTTTTATCTCTGTGGCCCCATCACCATAGTACCTGAGTGTCTCACACTCGTTAAGAGGAAGGATAGTCCAATGGTTAGGGTACTAGCCTATGACTTGGGAAACCCACGTACAATTCTTTGCTCTGCCACAGAGTTCCCGTGTGACCTTGGGCAAGTCACTTAGCCTCACTGCGCTCCGTTCTGTTCAATGGGGACAAGAGCACCTTATGGGCATGCTGTGAGGATTAATATGTTACAATGATTGATGAAGTGATGGGGCCATAAGTACACAAAAGAGAGAGGATAGTGTATTTCCCCTTGCAGTATCCCTGTGAGGTAGAGAAGTGCTATTAGGCCCATCGTACAGAGGAGAAACTGAAACACAGGGTGCATTAAGTACCTTTCCTCAGGACATAAAGGAAATCTGTAGCAGAGGTGGGAACTGAACTCAGGTCTCCTAAGGATTAGGTGGGTGTCTTAACCACAAGATCATCCATTATTCAAAAGAAAAATCCCTCCGCCACCGAGGACATGACTCGGGAGGTGGAAGTGACCGAGGGCACGTCTGCACTGCAGCTGTAGATGCCATCTCTAGCGAGGAAGACCTGCCCGAGCTAGTACACTACAAATGGCAGTGTGGCGGCACAGGTGGCAGGACGGGCTATCTGCCCCAAGTACAACCCCGTCTAAAACCCCAGGTACAGTGTTAGGCAGTTAGTCCATCCCACTGCCACGGCTACAGGGCTATTTTTAGCATAGAATCATAGAACAGTAGGACTGGAATGGACTTCGAGAGGTCATCTAATCTGTCCCTTGCACTCATGGCAGGACTGAGTATTATCTAGATCATCCCTGACAGGTGTTTGTCTAACCTGCTCTTAAAAATCTCCAATGACAGAGATTAAACAAACTCCCTAGGCAATTTATTCCAGTGCTAAACCACCCTGACAGTTAGGAAGTTTTTCCTAATGTCCAACCTAAACCGCCCTTGCTGCAATTTAAGCCCATTGCTTCTTGGCCTATCCTCAGAGGTTAAGGAGGACAATTTTACTCCCTCCTCCTTGTAATAACTTTTTATGTACTTAAAAACTGTTATCATGTCCCCCCTCAGTCTTCTCTTCTCCAGCCTAAACAAACCCAATTCTTTCAATCTTCCCTCATAGGTCATGTTTTCTAGACCTTGAATCATTTTTGTTGCTCTTCTCTGGGCTTTCTCAAATTCATCCACCTCTTTCCTGAAATGTGGTTCCCAGAACTGGATACAATACTCCAGTTGAGGCCAAATCAGCGTGGAATAGAGCAGAAGAATTAATTCTCGTGTTTTGCTGACAACACACCGGCTAATACATCCCAGAAGGATGTCCGCTTTTTTTTTGCAACAGTGTTACACTGTTGACTCATATTTAGCTTGTGATCCACTGTGACCCCCAGATCCCTTTCCGCAGTGCTCCTTCCTAGGCAGTCATTTCCCATGTTGTATATGTGCAACTGATTGTTCCTTCCTAAGTGGAGCACTTTGCATTTGTCCTTATTGAATTTCATCCTATTTCCTTCAGACCATTTCTCCAGTTTGTCCAGATCATTTTGAATTTTAATCCTATCCTCCAAAGCACTTGCAACCCCTCCCGGCTTAGTATCATCTGCAGACTTTATAAGTGTTCTCTCTATGCCATTATCTAAATCATTGATGAAGATATTGAACAGAACTGGACACAGAACAGATTGCTGTATGCTAGCATCAATCACAGCTCGTGCACACGTCTACCCGAGCTGGAAATCACTCTGCCAGCTCCAGTGGAGACGTCTCCTATGAGAGGAGGGAGAACCCAGACAATCCAAGGGGAACAGTGGAGCAACAGTAAATAACATGTTGGGTGTTTTATTGCTCTTCATCTTCGGCAGGTAATTAACACGTTCCGGAGCTGGAGGAACAAGAGGCTTTGCATCCCTTGGAGGAAGCTGCTAATGAAAAGATCCTTTCACCAGATAGTAAAGGAAATTAAAACAAAACTCACCAGGAGCTGCTAACCAGCTTGCATTTAATAATGAAAAGTCACCAGCCTGAGCACCAGAGCGCCACAGGGAGGGAACAATCACGTCGGCCCTCTTGATTCATTTCTCCCCTTTTGCCTCAAGCAGCCACTCTGATAAATATGAGTCCTTCTCTGCAGTGCAGCCCCGTTCCTTTCCTTAGGAGCGGAAATTAGAAGGGAGCATGCAGCCAGTGACAGCTGGAGCATTCACCTTCCACCTTGTGTTTTATGTACCGGGAGTAGTTCTCAACACAACCGGGGCTGGGTTTGGTTCTCGTTTGGGTCCCCTTCCCTGCAGCCCTGGCTGTGCTTGGATTCCGGATGTAACGGGAATCGGAAGGCCAAGCCCTCAGAGAGCTGAGCAGCTGGAACAAAGGCACCTGTAGGGTGTGTCTACACTGCATGTTAAGCCCAGGCTTGACTCCGGTTTGAACCCAAGCCCCACTTCCATCCACACACAATTCAGTTGGACTTGGGTCAGCAAGTATTCAGGGCCCACGTCATAGGACCCTGCTAGGGGGTTGGGTCAGAGCCTAAATCCAGCAGAGACTCGGAATGACTCTAAGAACATCCCTGTGCCAGAAGGTGAGGGCCTTTCTGGTATCTAGCAGTGAATTTCAGGTGGCCTGACCAATTCAGTGCATCCCAACTCACTATGGTTATAATCTGTATCTAAAAGGTGTCATGCAACATGTCATCGGAAAATGAATCACTCACTGATCAGTAATATTCTTGCATGATGTATGCAAAGTTAACGCGCAAAGGATTAGACAGATATGCTGGAATGATGACGAATCCAGGCATGTCCAGACAAAGAACGGCAGTCCCGCTTGCTTGAATGTGTCTCCCAGGTAAACTGAGCAAGGCAGGACCAAAGCCAAAGAAAAGCCCATTTGCACGGCAGGCAAGCAAAGCCATCAGGAGAGCAAATGGGGAAAAGTGATCATTTAACCGTCTCAGTGAGGGATGGAGACACCCCAGGAAGGCTTCCTGCCTCTTGGAGCAGGGTCAAGGAACTTGGAGAGCGAGACTTTTAAAAGGTTTTCTGGGCATAAAGACAGGTGCAGAGAACCCCTAAGTTATCCTTCACCCGAGGAGACAAGGAAAACCAGCGCCTCGGACTCTGCAGGGATCTAGACTAAGAGCTAGTCTGGAAAAGGAAAATCGGTGAGAAACTCCCTTGAAGACTGTAGCTTGTTATGTTAGGTCTTAGCCATTAGAAAGTGCATTTTTACTTTGGCCGCCCTGGAGAGAGACGAACCCCCCCCCCTGGACACCAGAGTGGGCGGAGCCAGGGAGCTCTGAACCCGCCCCCCGAGAGTCAGGCGTTGCCCCAAAAGGATAAAGGCCCGACCTCAGGGCTCACTGGGGAAGCAGCCACCCAAGAGGCCAGACAACTCCGGCCTAGCTTGCGCTTGGGAAAGCCCAGCGGCCTGCGGTAAACCCGAGGACTGGCCTGACCTGCCCCGCGCCAGCTACCCGGAGGAGTTGCCGAGTCTATCCCCGGCCAGCTCTCCCGAGGAACCCAGGGTGCTGGACCCCCATGAGGGCACCACCCCAACCTGGGCACCTCAAGATGGGGAGTCCGGAAGTAGCCCAGGGGCAGCCGACCCTAGTCTGGCTGCATCACTGCCAGAGCCCATGTCAGTGTGTTGCGGCCAGGATCCCCACTGATGCAGCAGCGGGTCATCTACCGCTGCTAGGGCCCCAGGCTGGGACGCAGTGGAGTGGGAGGGCCTGCGTCCCCCCTGCCACCCAGCTCGCGGGTGGCCGTCTCCCCCTCTCCCAGGCCCTTTGCAACCTAGACCCTGGGCTTGCTATTATGTGCTGTTCTGCTCAGCCCCTGCCTGAGGGCCTGACTCACCAGAGCCCCGCCCTGACCCAGGGCCTGGGCTCACCGCGTTTATTTCTACCTTCACTAAGGCCATAGAGGAAGACCCCCGTGGCCAGACTAATTCCCCACAAGAGCTATTCCCAAAGGTAGTGAGGCGGCAGGGTTCCCTGCTGCCCTGGAGAGAGTCAAGCCCCAGCTAACCTCCCTACGGTCCCTTATACTTGAACTCGCTTAAAACCTCTCTCTTTGTCATTAAATACACTTGTTTTCCTTTGGATCTAAACCGCCCCAGTGCTGTGACTGAACTGAAGGGATTGGCGGCTCCTGTCAAGATAACAAGCTGTCATTTCTGCCTCTTTAATGGAGCCGCAGAGTTAATAACTTTGAGGAGCGTTTCAAGCCACTGCAGGGAGATCGTTTGGGGGAAATTGCAGACTGGGGTCGCTCGGCACACAGTAACTGGACCGGGGAAGCCCTGCATGCTTGTCTGCCGGCTGCTGGTGTCCGGGCTGTGAGCCACAGGTGCAAAACACTGAAAACACCCAGAGTTGCAGGGCAGCTGGTGACACAACTCTTCAATGCACCCCAGAACATCACAGCGGGACTGACACCCAGCCTGCTGTTCTCCCTGAGGTTTACACCTTACACCCTCGCACACTTTTAAGCCATTCTCGAGTCAGAAGGTTGGGATCAGCCGAGGGAAGGTGGCAGTTGGTTGTTTGCAGTTTGTTTATTTTGGGTGTAGGACACAGAGAGGAAGCAGGGGCAAGCCAAGCAAGGAAAGACATGCTAAATTTAATAGGAAGCGGTGAGGCCACATTGTTCGCATAACTCTTTGGTTTCCCATGGGGAACAGCCAGCTGAGACGAGAACTTTTCTCATAGAATCTGACCCGCGAGAGGAAGAACGGATGAGTCCACAGAAATTCACAGAGGGCGCCGGGGCTGCACGGTGGGAGGAGCCAGCGCTGCCCGCTCACTGCTGAGCCAAATATTGATGCAGCTAGGGAGGGGAAAATCGCAGCTAGAAACCCTTCCGCTCACGCAGGAGCTAGAAGAGAGAAGCAACACTAATATGAGCTCAAAATCTGGGAACTAAGGAAGGAAAACAGCCTCCCTCCCCGAAAAGCCCCTCCGCGGGGGCAAGCCGGGCCCTGCACTCAAAGGATCAGACTGTAACTGGGAGTGCTAGGGAACTTTTGAAAAGGTTTGAGAGCGATATACAGTGCTAGAAAACAGGAGTCCCTAGCTCACACTCAGGCCCAAGCCCTGGCATTCTGCAGGGTGGCCACCACCCAAGCCGCAGACGCGCGTCAGAAGGCCTGCCCAGTGCAATGTGGATGCCCTAGCACGGCCGTGAGACCCGGCTCCAGCCACTGTAAACCCGGGTTTGCAATGCAGTGTGGACGCTCACGCACGGGCTTGAAAGCAGCAAGTCCCCAAGCCCAGGTCCTACAGACTGGGGTTTACAGAGCAGTGTAGACATCCCCTTAGTACCTCCAGGGAGCCCTTAGCACGTCCCAGGGTCAGGAGCCCTCTTAAAGGAGCCTCCGTGGAATCCCTGGATGTCTGCACTGGGGAAGGAAGAATTCAGGCAGTCCTACTCGTATCTGGAAGGGAAGGTGTGCATGTGTGTGGGGGCGGTGGGAGGTGAGGAGATACTGGTCTTGTGTAGACCTTCTAGATTAACAGTGAGGGTGTGTAACTAGGTGGCTGCCCCTTTAATGGCCAGAAGCCGTGGGCTAGTTAGCCCTGTTCTATTAGCCCCACTACCCCGTGACTGAACAAAGAACATAGATCACACAGGGTGGGTGAGCAGGACTTCGGGTCCTGGTGGAAGCCCCCTGATGCTGTGGCTGTGAAAGCTAATGCAATCCCTTGGATGGGTAAGGAGGGGACTACCAAGGGCAGGGAGGTGGTATTGCCTCCATATCCAGCACGAGTGAGAGACCGTTACTGGACACTATGTCCAGTGCTGGCGTCTGCATCCACGGAGGATGTTGAAGACCTGGCAGGGGTTCAGAAAAGAGCCACGAGAATGAATCAAGGTTCTGGAAAACCTGCCTTCTAGTGAGAGACTAAAGCAGCGCACTCTATTTCCTTTGTCCAAGAGGACATTGTCTATAAGTACTTACATAGGGGTGAGATTTCCGATGGCAGATGGCTCTTCAATCTAGCAGACAAAGGCATAACGCTGCAGGAAGACAAATTCAGACTAGAAATAATGTTCAATATATTTAATAATGACGGTAGTTAACCATTGGATCAACTTGGGGAGGGATGGATTCTTCATGGGGTCTGAAAAGAAGACTGGATACAGCATTGCCAACTCTCATGACTTTATCGCAAGTCTCGTAATAATCTGTGTTTTTCTTTAAGTGCCAGCTCCTGGATTCATGTGATTACATGAGAACCTCAGCTTTGATTGTTTCATAAATAAGTGTCTGGCCCTCATTGCTGCAGGGGGGAAAAGCTTGAAAACATGAGCCTGAAAGGCTCAAAAACCAGAACGGAAAAGAACCCAACATTTGATACTTTTTAAAATCTCAT
Organism: Trachemys scripta elegans; assembly: GCF_013100865.1. Lineage (NCBI taxonomy): Eukaryota > Metazoa > Chordata > Testudines > Emydidae > Trachemys > Trachemys scripta. The sequence continues at coordinate 347,212,731 of NC_048298.1, read as the reverse complement.
GACCTTTCAGCCCATGACCAAATGCTTTTTCTTGTGACTTTTGAACACTTGGGGTTGACAAGCCGGTAGATGTCTTTTTAATAAGATGTGCTCTAGTTTAGCCAGAAGGTGGGGATGGGATAGAGGAATCACCAGGCAAGGTTCATGGCCTATGCTACGCAGCAGTACCGGCTGGAAGATTGTAATGAACCGCTCTAGTCTTGAAAATCTACAAGTCTCTCTATAGTCTTGGAAGGTGCGTAGGTGCCAATGATTTAATAATGGGCCCTTCAACGGAGCAGAGAAAGGTCTGACACAATCCAATGGCTGGAAGTTGAAGCTAGACAAATGCCGACTGGAAATGAGGCATACATTTTTAACGGTGAGAGTAATTAATCACTGGAACAAGTTACCAAGCGTCGTGGTGGATTCTCTATCACAGACAGTTTTTAAATCAAGACTGGCTGGTTTTCTGAAAGCTCTGCTCTAGGAGTTATTTGGGGGCAGGTCTCTGGCCTTGGGGTCTATGAACCTACCTGTCAAGGTACTTATAGGGCCTTCCTCATTGCAGCATCGCAATCCATCCATCCCAGGTATTTGGAGGATGAGACAGTCAGGATGAGAGAAGGAAGCCGCACCCCTTGAGATGTTAGCTGCACGTGGGCTTACCGCCCAGGCTTTGGTGAAATCTGTTCTGTGCCGCCGGCACTGCCTTATGCCTGCTTCAGGCAGTTCGTCGTAGCTCTACATGAGCAGTCAGGCTTGCTAAAAAACCTCTGCAACTCTGTGCATGCAAGGAGCCTCTCCAGCTTTGCCCTGATTCCAGCGGCTTACCTGCAGGTAGCCACCCTCCAGCGACTACCTACAGCCCAGATGAGCCCGTGTGATACAGACACATGTTCAAGCTTCTGTTGTTTTCTAGAACTCACTAGCGGCAGAGGCGATCGGCTGCTCCAGAAAGGACCTTCCCGCCTTCCTGGGCCAACTGATGCCCTCCGGGACAAGTGGGAAGTTGAACTCCCAAGATGCAATGGGGCAAGATGCAGCGAAAAAAACAACAAGTGAACTGGCCTTTCTAGTGACAGCAGGTTGGAATTTTTCCTTTTTTCTTAAACCTCAAATGATCATTTGACAATATTTTGGGGGTCTTTGTTAACAAATAAATACCCCCCCCCCATTTTTTTCTCCTCCAACTTGAAATGCTTTGGCTTTCTGTTGTCAGAAGTAAATAAATAAAATTAAAATTTCCATGAAAACCCCCAAAATATCAAGGAAAAGTGTCAGCAAAAATGAAAATATTCTCATTTTTGTTAAAATTTTTCACTCTCTCTCTCTCTCTCTCTCTCTCTCTCACACACACACACACACACACACACACACACACACACACACACTCTTTTGTTACTTTCAATGCACACTGGTATATTATGGGCCTCTGATTCCAGGTGGGAACTTTGCCAGCTCATTCACGAACACAGGGTTCATGATCTCCCCGGGCGTCGCTGATCCGGAAGCCCTAGCCATTTCAATGGGAGAGCCCATCTGAGAACGGCCAGATTAAACCCCCTTCCCTGGCATCAAATGTAAAAGTCTCTGTATATAGCCTGCCTAATTAATCAGAACCAATTTCCATCTGCACTCTCCCAGCCATCGCCCCCAACTTCTCTCGAGCTGTCAGAGACATATGGATAGAAAGGAACGCGAAACATAACGCGCTGAGCCCTGCATTCCTCTGGCTCGGATTGGAACTCTCCAGAGCAACTGGCCCCAGGATGTCACAGCGCAGAGAAATGAATTTCACAGAGGTTTGTGATTAAGACACATTCTCTCAAGGCTAGACTGGACCTTTCGTTTCATTTCACAACCTGTATCTGTGTTTGAGATGCAAATGGAAAAACGCAGTTAGAGACAAGGATCAGGCCACAAGAGCTAACATCTCTGTTTCCCTAAGACACCGGGCCCGGCTCCCATCTTATTTACCTAGAAAAACTCCTTTGGCCCAGATTATTCTACCACAATGTAGCTTCTTTATGCCACTCCGGCATTTTGCTGGAGGACCAGTAGAGTCCCCAGCTGAAACAGAACTATGAGAATAACTCACTAATACGCTCCGGCCATTCTCAGCTGGCGTATTGGCCCTGGGGACCATAGTCAGCCAACGTAGTTTAGAGCAGCCTCGAGGCTGCTCTGAACTATGCCAAAACAATCCCAGAACAGACCCCAAGGTCAGGGAGTCGCAACTGACTCCTATGCAGCCTCCATTGGGCACAGCGCTAATCTAGGCATTTGATTCCAGTGGAGTTACTTCTGATTTACACCTAGTGTAAGAATCAAAAGCAAACTCAGGCGCTATTAATCTGACATCCTGGAGCAGGAGAATGTAATTAAGCTACTGTCGATTCTTCTCACTCCAGTGATTATGAAATGAGCACAGCCTGCCACCTCCTCTGCGTCTTGGCTTGAAATGTCAGTGGGAAAGCATCTGCTTGGTGTCTCTGGCCACGTTCCCTGCCTGCAGCTGAATGAGTTTATACACCGAAAACCACTGGGGATCAGCCCAGCTCCGCTGACTGCAAGGCCCACCGACACCAGCTGGCTCAGTGTTAGCAGGGCAGCTCTCGGCTTTTCAGAGGTTCCCTAGTGTGACGAGGGTAACACATATTGTTGCCAGTCAGGTAACATGGGCCAGTGTAACGCTATCTGCAGCGACTCGAGCGTGGGTACCAACCTCAGGGCAGACTGCTAAGAACCAGGGCACAAACCCCAGACTGGCTGTGAGTTCTGTATTTAGCTTGCACCAACCAGTTATCAAGTGTAAATTCCTCAGGCGATATAAGAGCCTTACCATGGAGTCACAGACAGTCCCCTCGGGTTCTCCGGTCTGTCTCGTCACCCAGGTGAGCCTTTTTTGTGATAGATGGTCCCTTACACCGAGGATCACAGCAATATTCAGGTTACTCCCAGTCCCAAAGGACCAGTCACTTACCCCAGGTCAATTGCACCTTGGATCTCACACCAAAGACAGCGCTTGTAGCCAATCCTATAATAAACTGTGTACAGATTTATTAAATAAGTAAAAGGAAACAAAAGAGTTATTTACAAGGTTAAAGCAGGTAAACATGTATACACAAATGAGTTACAATCTTAAGTTTCAAAAGGTAATAGAAGCTTTTATAAAACAACAAACATCTTTTGTCCTCTTTATCATCCCACAATAGTCCGACTGGTGTCGCTGACCTTTCCTGTGGGGCAGAATGTAACACCTCCAGCTGGAGATCAGCACTTCACACCAGTTAATGTCTCTCTCCTGTCCAGTGATTTACAAAGTCACAGAGGCCTAACATACAACCACTCAAATATTACCTTGCAGTAGGGCATACAGATGTTATAGGTGAGATTAATGTAGGCAGCATTATCTCAACCCCCCCCCATCCCCCCCCCCCCCCCCTCCCATCCCCCTCACTGCATCCCTCCCCATCCCACCCCCTGCACCCCATCACTGCATCCCTCCCCATCCCATCCCCCGCATCCCCATCCCCATCATTGCATTCCTCCCCATCCCACCCCCGCACCCTATCCCCCTCACTGCATCCCTCCCTGTCCCACCCCCTGCACTCCTATCCCCCGTCACTGCATCCCTACCCTGTCCCATCCTGTCCTGCTCCCCACACCTACCTATCCCAGCCCTGTACCCCTTACAGCGCTCTCCCACCCATCCTCTCCACCTCCCAGAGCCGCCACTCTCGTGTCCCTCACCCCCCCACAACCCTGCACCCCATTCACCTCCATACACTGCTGCACTCCCATTATGCCCCTATGCACCCTTGTGCCCCCCATCCTCATGTACCTGTAGCCTACTGCTTCCCCATCCACCCCACATACCCCCCCCACCCCCTCCTCTCTCCTTCACTGCCCCTCTCACCCCCACCCTGCTCTCATCCTTGGCCTCTTTCCCTCCCCATCATCTCTCCTCCCCCCCACATCTTTTCCCCTCCAGCCCACTCTCCTCCCTTCCCGGCTGGGTGGTTTAGGCAGCCCCGGGAAGAGTGGAGTCATCCCAGGCACCATTATAATCAGAGAGAGAAAATAAAAAGGCAATAAAACTCAGCCAGCAGCCCGGGGTCCAGGCAGAGCAGAGCCCCCTCAGTGCCAGGCGGCCAGCCCCCGACCCCTTTGCTCTGGGGCACGACAGCGCAGCAGCCCCCTGGGCAAAGGGTCCGGGGGCACGGGAAGTCTCCTGCAGCTAGTCTCCAAGCGACAGAAGGAGGGAGGATGGGGGGCGGGGCCTCTGGAAGGGGCAGGGTAGGGGCGGGGCCTCAGGGAAGGGGCGGGACAGGGTAGGGCAAGGGTGTTCGATTTTCTGGAATTAGAAAGTTGGCAAACCTCCCCTCCCCACGCCCACCGCAATCAGCTGTTTCAAGGAGTGCAGGGAATCTGGGAGAGAGGGGGAGGAGCGAAGACACAGTGCGCTCAGGGGAGGGGGTGTAACTGGGCGGGAAGAGGCGGGGTAGTATGGCGCAGGGGCGGGAAGAGGCAGGGGCAGGGCCTTGGAGGAAGGGGTGGAGTGGGGGCGGGGCCTCGGGCAGAGCCGGGGGCGAGCACCCCCTGGTATTTTAGAAAGTCGGTGCCTGTGACTATACATGTCCCGGTAGATTAGTGTCAGGAGACAGTGTGGTCTAGTGGGTGGTATACTGGCCTGGGAGTCAGGAGACCTGCAATCTAGTCCCAGCTCTTACTGTGTGACTTTAGACAAGTCGTTTATCCTCCCTCTGCGTCTTTTTCTCCTCCCACTCGTGTCTATCTCAGCCGGGGCCAGGCACTGTCCTATAGCATTGCAATGGCCACCGAGGCCCAGTCAAAATCGGGGCCCAGCTGGGGTAGGCACGGCGGGGCCACACATCGTGAGAGACAGCCCTGGCCCAAACAGCTTGCCATCTCTACCACGTGTAAGGAAAGTACCTTGTACAGGTGGGGAACCGAGGCAGAGAGGAGCCAGAGGGCTGGGCTGCCTCAGTCAGCTTGGGAGCCAGGAAGAACCACGGCTCCTCCCTAAAGAATCCCCTGCATGTTCATTGCAGCTGCATGTGTCTCTTCAGTCCTGCAGGGGACACTACTGTACAGGAAGCAACGTGGCTGGAGTTAATTTTATAACCCATGCATCATTCAGGGCCATGTTGACGCCTGTCCCTATAATGGATGTTCTGCAGATTAAGTAGGTTCGGATCGTTAAGGAGACGGGGTATTAAGGAGCCGAATTCCAGCTCTGGGCTCTACAGCAATCGGCTTCGCGAAGGAAGGGAAACCGAGAGCTGACCTGATTTCAACACCCTTCTGCAGCTGACGACTACACCCGTGTTCGTTCCCCCCCAGCGTCTCCATCCGCAGCTCCGTGAGCGGCCATGAAATCAGTCACTTGCTCGCGCCGGAGACGTCCCCCGGCGCTTGAACGAGGGCTGCTGCCTTGTCAAAACATACTTTTAATTGCACAGCAAATGCCCTGACACATCCTCCAAGATTATTGTTGTTATTAAGCATTTGCATTCGGTGCCTTTTGGCCCAAAGCATCATGCATATTTTAAGGCTCTGTTAGAAAAGGGTTTAATAAAAACATCTATTGGGTATGCGTATTTTATATATACCCCATAATGCAGTGCGATGGGCTGAGTCGTGTGTGTGTGTGTGTGTGTATCACAACTATCCTCTGCTGGGTCACAACTGCTAGTAGTAGAGAGAGCCTGAAGCCTGGGCCTGGTGCAAGGCCTGAGGCCTGAACCAAAGTCAGTAAAAGTTACACTACAAGCAACAGTCAGGCCCTGTCAAAAGCAGATGCTTGCCTGCAAGCCAGTGTCCAGTACATGGACTCGGCACCAGTATTGCTAGCATTGGTAAAACGGACTGAATATGTAAATACACCTCAGCAATCCACCACAAGAACACCCCAACCTAGCACACGATAAGATGGTTTGACAAAAGTGATGAATAGTGATATCTTGTCTGAAACATCAGGAGTAAAAGTACAAAGACAAGTGGTGAACAGGAATGTTTTGTCTGAAACATCAGGAGGAAAGTACAAGGGGAGGTAACAAACATGTCATGAAATGCGTAAGGTGATCTGTAAATTGTTTATCCCAGATTGTCTCACTCTATAAATGTTGGGATACCTCGCTTTAAACCTTCGTCCAGCCTAGGGGGCAATGGAAAGTCCCACCAATGACTGAGCTGCGTCAACTGTTATGGCCATACATGTATTAAGAAGAACATAAGAACATAAGAACGGCCATACTGGGTCAGACCAAAGGTCTATCTAGCCCAGTCTCCTGTCTTCTGACAGTGACCAGTGCCAGGTGCCCCAGAGGGAATGAACAGAACAGATAATCATCAAGTGATCCATCCCCTGTCTCCTATTCCGAGCTTCTGGTAACAGAGGCCAGGGACACCATCCCTGCCCATCTTGGCTAATAGCCATTGATGGACTTGTCCTCCATGAACTTATCTAGTTCTTTTTTGAACCCTGTTATAATCTTGGCTTTCACAACATCCTCTGGCAAACAGTTCCACAGGTTGACAGTGCATTGTGTGAAGAAATACTTCCTTTTGTTTGTTTTAAAACTGCTGCTTATTAATTTCACTTGGTGACCCCTAGTTCTTGTGTTATGAGAAGGAGTAAATAACACTTCCTAATTTACTTTCTCCGCACCAGTCATGATTTTATAGACCGCAATCATATCCCCCCCCCCTTAGTCCTCTCTTTTCCAAGCTGAAAATTCCCAGTCTTATTCATCTTTTCTGAGACGGGACCATCACATCTGCACGCAGTATTTAAGATGTGGGTGTACCATGGATTTATATAGAGGCATTATGATGTTTTCTGTCTTATTATCAATCCCTTTCCTAATGATTCCCAACATTCTGTTCACTTTTTTGACTGTCGCTGCGCATGGAGTGGATGTTTTCAGAGAACTTTCCACAATAACTCCAAGATCTCTTTCCTGAGTGGTAACAGCTCATTTAGACCCCATCATTTTATATGTATAGTTGGGATTATATTACTTCACATTTATCAATATTGTACAACAGTGTTGCATTATCAACAGTGTATGTGTAGCAAGGATAGGGCACTAATACTGTGCTTCGTCGACAATAAACCTGACCGGGCGCCTTCGCTACTATGGGTGTGTGGTTACTGGGCCGTTCGGTTGGAGCCGGCACAGCACTCAGAGAGAACACACACACGCAGCTGAACATCTGACAACGCCGTGTTGCTAACTCCTGGCGATTCTTAAAGCTCTAGCTCCCGCATTCCCGTGAAAATGTGAGACTCTCGGCTTTCCTTTCAAAAAAGGACATTTCCAGCCCTCATCGCCGCAAGGAACAGCTTGAAAATGTGACCTGAGAGCACCCTACAGGTTAACAACCAGAATGATACCACATGTATTTCATTTTTTTTTTAAATCTCATGATTTTTAACCCAATCTCATAATGTCAGAGGGCCTCACTCAGGATTTTTGAATGCTTGGGGTTGGCAACACCGGGTGTGTCATATGCCCCAGACTGCCAAGACCCAATGGGGATTCTCCTATCGCTCAAGTGGTAGTTGTTTGTGTTTTGGAGCAGGAGGTTCTGCGTTCTAGGTGTGCAGCGGAAAGACTATTGTGTAGTCCTAGATGGCCCCAGAGTTTATTGCATTATGTGAGTGTGATGTTTGTCACTGTCTCCTCAATGCTCTAAGCCCCCGTCACGGTCTGGGAGCAAGACAAGACCTATGGTCATAGACTCCAAGGCCAGAAGGGACCACTGTGATCATCTAGTCTGACCTCCTTTGTACCGAAAACTGTTCCATCTTAGGGTTTTATACTGCTGCCCATCCCCATCAATCCTGGGCTAGATAATGGAGCGGCTGATACAGGACTCTATTAATAAAGAATTCAAGGAGGGTAACGTCATGAATGTAAATCAACCTGGTTTATAGAAAATAGATCTTATCAGACCAACTCAATATCTTTTTTGATTATATTAGAAGTTTGGTTGATGAAGGTAATCGTGTGGATGTCATATATTTAGATTTCTGCATGGGGTTTGACTTGGTACCTCAAGACATTCTGATTAAAAAGCTAGAACAATATAAAATTAACATGGCCCACATTAAATGGATTAAAAACTGGATAACTGATTGGTCTCAAAATGTAATTGTAATCAGAGAATAATCATCAAGCAAGCATGTTTGGTTTGAGCATTGTCCTGCTAAACCCAGGGTTGTGAGCTCAATCCTTGAGGGGGCCATTTAGGGATCTGGGGGAAAAAATCTGTCTGGGGATTGGTCCTGCTTTGAGCAAGGGGTGGGACTAGATGACCTCCTGAGGTCCCTTCCAATCCTGATAGTCTATGTTTCCAGTGAGGGGTTCCTAGGGATTGGTTCTTGGCCCTACGCTATTTAACTTTTTTATCAATGAGCTGAAAGAGAACATAAAATCCTCACTGATAAAGTTTGTAGATGACACAAAAGTTGGAGAAATGGGAAATAATAAAGAGGACAGGTCACTCACACAGAGAGATCTGGATTGCTTGGTAAATTGGGTGCATGTTTTTTAATACAGCTAAACATAAATATATACATCTAGGAACAAAGCATGCAGGCCGTACTTACAGGATGGGGGACTCTCTCCTGGGCAGCAGTGACTCTGAAAAAAATTTGGGGGTCATGGTGGATAATTAGCTGAACATGTGCTCCCAGTGTGACTCTGTAGCCAAAAGAGATAATGTGAAGCTGGGATAAATGAAGAGGCGAATCTCAAGTAGGAGTAGAGAGGTTATTTTACCTCTATATTTGGCATTGGTACAACCTCCGCAGGAATACTGTGTCCAGTTCTGGTATCAACAATTGAAGAAGGATGTAGATCAATTGGAAAGGGTTCAGAGAAGAACCATGAAAAGGATTAGAAAATATAGTGCCAGACTCAAAAAGCTCAATCTATTTAACTGAACAAGGAGAAGGTTAAGGGGTGATTCTCCACGGGGAACAAGGATTTAATAATGAGCTCTTCAATCTTGCAGAGACAGGTCTAACTTCAATTTCTAGCCATTGGATCGAGTTAGATCTGTCTCACGCTTATAAATGTACACCTTATTTCCGGTCTGAATTGGGCAAGTTTAAATCAATATTGGATGTTTTGCTAAGAGATCTGCCCTAGAAATTATTTTGGGGTCAGGTCTCTGGAGCTATGTTATGCAGGAGGTCAGCCTAGATGATCACAGTGGTCCCTTCTGGCCTTGGAGTCTATGAATCTACGAAAAACCGTAGTATCTGGGCTCATGCTAAGCTCCAAGCTCTGATATGTTACGCTCCGAAGTATGATGCAGATATAATGACCAGACTTAGGAGTCTCAGGCAAAACTCTTACTGGACCAGATCCCTACTTTCATTCCTTCTAGTTTAAATCTGAGGTTAACTCAATTGAGGTCAACAACGTTATCTTGGCATTACACCTCTGGGTGGGTAATCAGTCCCTGGCCTGATGGGACCTTTCACCTGAGTAGATCCAGACATTGTGGAGACATCATGCATGATACCGGGGAGCTCTGCATAGAGATTAATGAAAGTTAAACCATGGCCAATCCCAGGTGTTTGCTTCCTATTTAACACAACTACCGTATACAACAGACCATGCACCACAACCTTAACTGTGCCCCTCGGCAATGCCAGCCCTGCAGCATCACCTGTACCCGCCCTCCCGCACATGATGCTTTACCACGCCAATCACCACGCTTCTTCTGCAGCTCATTTGCATGCCTCAATTCTATTGGTGGCCCCTTCGTGGGACTGAGGCAGTGCTCATCCAGGCAGAGCTGGTGGGGGGCTGGGGAGTGGCTGTTCTCTGGGGCATGGCTCCCTCTCAGATGCATAGGCCCACCCTATCGCAAGTTTCATGCTGCCCAAGGATTTGATCCAGCTCCATTGAAGTCAAGGGAAAGACTCCCGTTGACTGCCATGGGAGTGGGATCAGGCCATGCCAATCTGCTGGAGGCAGTGGGGTCTCCTGCCTTGGAACCCGCAGGGGTGGAGGGCAAGAATCACAGGGCTCCAGTGGGGATGTCCTTAATCTCCATGGGTTCCTTGGGGATCTAGGCACAAAGCAGGGGAATTGTGGATTTTGGGGGGTTGACTTCCTGCCATTCCCAGCAGAGCAAACCTTGCCCCCTGACATCCCTTACCCCGAGCAATAAGGAGCTGTGGGCCCAGGGCCATTTGAGGTGCATTTCTATAGCTTATCTCGGACACAGCAAGTCAAGGATTCATCCTGCCAGCTCCCGGACTCCCTGAATTTCAGTCACTGGGAAAAGATACAAAAGATCTGAAAATTAAAAGGAAAAAAAATGTAGGGAAAAGTCATCAGTTTAGTGCATGTCTGAGAGCTTGCCACATGCAATCTTTAACAGATGTCCCAGCTGGCTTGCTAGCCATGGCAGTAGCTGGTCTCTTTCTAATATCTTCATTCCCCGAGCTCGCTTTTGATAGCTCTGTGACGAGGGGGAGAGGTCTGCAGCAGCTTGGTTCTGTGTGTAGTGTAGAGATCGCTCGCCCATTACTGAAATGCAGCCACCTCTGGGGTGGAACATTTCAGCCATGCTAAGAAGCACTTTCTAAGAGTAATAATGAGGAATGATTGTGATGTTGCACTCCATATGATTTTATGAAAATATGCTAATAAATGCAAATATAATGTAACTGGAATATGCTTCATGCAAAAGGTCTCTTATAGGGTATCATTACAAAGTTTATAATCTAATGTGTGTGTTCATCCTATTTGTATGAATGTATCATTCTTGTATCTGAAACTAGAAATATGAAGTATTACTCTGAAGTCCTATTGTAATTAGGCAAAGTGTGGGCCATTAATGGTGGTTTGGAATCTTTATGGCTCCCATTAACCAGGACAATTGACTATAGATGGCTCTGTTTACTTGCAAGCCTTCCTGTGAGTTAAGCCGGGAAGAATGAAGGCTTGGGGGTCTCACAGGACATGTGACCACGTCACCTGGTACTGGAATCCATCTTAAATCTGGTGCTTTTCCATTTAGAAGAGGTGTGGGGACCCAGAGAGACAAACGATTCCCACCTTGTGCCAAAGCTATAAAAAGGGGTGGAATAAAACAAAGGGGCTGCAGTCATGAGAAATCCCCTAGCTACCGCCTGAGTTGGAACAAGGACTGTACCAGGGGAAAGGTTTGGGCCCAGACTAGAAAGGAGTCTAGTCTGTGAAAGGAGCTTATTGGAGCATCTCTGAGGGTGAGATTTACCTGCATTTAGTTTCCTACTGTATTAGATTTAGACTTGTGTGTTTTTGTTTTACTTTGCTTGGTAATTTACTTTGTTCTGTCTATTATTACTTGGAATGACTTAAATCCTCCTTTTTATATTTAATAAAATCACTTTTTACTTATTAATTAACCCAGAGCAAGTAATTAATACCTGGGGGGAGCAAACAGCTGTGCCTATCTCTCTATCAGTATTATAGAGGGCGAACAATTTATGATTTTACCCTGTATAAGCTTTATACAGAGTAAAACGGATTATTTGGGGTTTGGACCCCATTGAGAACTGAGTATCTGGGTGCTGGAGACAGGAACACTTCTTAAGCTGTTTTCAGTTAAGCCTGCAGCTTTGGGGGGAGGTGGTTCAGACCTGGGTCTGTGTTTGCAGCAGGCTAGTGTGTCTGGCTCAACAAGACAGGGTACTGAAGTCCCAAGCTGCCAGGGCAAACCGGCTCAGAGGTAGTCTCAGCACATCAGGTGTCAGTCCCAAGGGGTCTCTGTGGCCCAACCCATCACAAAGATTTCTCCAGTCAAAACTGCAGCAGGACTATCCTTTGCTAAGTATATGCACGGTGCAGCAGACAATGGGACTGTGATTTTGGTTGGGGAGTCTAGGTGATACCGTGATGAGAGAGGAAGAATGGTTGGGGCACATACCTAGCACTCAGGAGACTTGGATTCAACTTCCAGCTCAGACAAAGAACTAGGCTTCAGGAGAAGTGGGTTCTAATCCTCATTCTCCCCCTGACTGAGCTTGTGTGTGTTACTCAAAAGTATAATCTTTTGACTTTGAATGAAAGCAGTCCCTTTGATAGAGCAGAAAATGTGATCTTTTTACCATGATCAGCCAATAATATGCTCTTCCTTAAGAGAAAGAGAGTCCAAGATGGGCAGATAGGAGAGATTCTCGCTAAATTGAATCAGCAGATACAGTTCCAGCAGGACCAAATGGAGTATCAATAGGTAAGAACAGGCATGCTGGTCAGACCAAAGATCCATCTAGCCCAGTATCCTGTCTTCCAACAGTGGCCAGTGCCAGGTGCCCCAGAAGGAATGAACAGAACAAGGCAGATATTGAGTGATCCATCCCCTGTCGTCCAGTCTCAGCTTCTGGCAGTTGGAGGTTTGGGGACACCCAGAGGATGGAGTTGTGTCCTGACCATCTTGATCAATAGCTATTGATGGATCTGTCCTCCATGAGCTTATCTGATTCCTTTTTGAACCCAGTTATACTTTTGGCCTTCACAACATCCCCTGGCAATGAGTTCCACAGGTTGACTGTGTGTTGTGTGATGAAGTACTTCCTTTTGTTTGTTTTAAACCTGCTGCCTATTAATTTCATTGGGGGACCCCTAGTTCTTGTGTTAAGTGGTAGGTAACAGTTCCCTATTCACTTTCTCCATACTAGTCATAATTTTATAGACCTCTATCATATCCCCCCTTTCTTGTCTCTTTTCCAAGCTGAAAAGTCCCAGTTTGTTTAATCTCTCCTCATACAGAAGGGTGTTCCATCAGGGCCACCCAGAGGATTCGGGGGGCCTGGGGTCTTCAGCGGCAGGGGGCCCCTGTTGCCAAATTGCCACCGAAGACCTGGCACTTCGTTGGCAGGTCCCAGGGCATAAGTACCCCACACCGTGGGTCTTCAAGGCACTTTGGCGGTGGGTCCCGGAACGGAAGGACCCCCCGCTGCCGAACTGCTGCTGAAGACCCGGAGCGGAAGAAGCTCCGGGGGCCTGGGCCCCGCGACAGTTTTCCGGGGCCCCCGGAGCGAGTGAAGGACCCTGCTCCAGGGGCCCCAAAAAACTCTTGTGGGGGCCCCTGCGGGGCCTGGGGCAAATTGCCCCATTTGCCTCCCCCCTCTGGGCAGCCCTGTGTTCCATACCCCTAATCATTTTTGTTGCCCTTCTCTGTACGTTTTCCAATTCTAATATATCTTTTTTGAGATGGGGCAACGAGAACTGCATGCAGTATTCAAGGTGTGGGAGTACCATAGATTTATATAGTGGCATTTGGATATTTTCTGTTTTATTATTTATCCCTTTCCTAATGGTTCCTAACATTCGGTTCGCTTTTTTGACATCTGCTGCCCAGTGAGCTGATGTTTTTGGAAAACTATCCACGACGAATCCAAGATCTCTTTGTTGAGTGGCAACAGATAATTTAGATCCCATCATTATGTATGTATAGTTGGGATTATGTTTTCCAGTGTGCATTACTTTGCATTGATCAACATTGAATTTCATCTGCCATTTTGTTGCCCAGTCACCCTGTTTAGTGAGATCCCTTTTGTAGCTCTGCTCAGTCAACTTAGGACTTAACTAGCGTGAGTAATTTTGTATCGTCTGCAAATTTTGCCACCTCACCGCTCACCCCCTTTTCCAGATTGTTTATGGATTTGTTTGTGATGTTGACAGGCCAGGAGCTAGTTCATGCCAAGGTCCCCATGTCTCGATGAGCCACTAACAGAGACATACCTGGAACCCGTCTGGCTCACTTGTGGGTTGATACTGATAAAATAGGCACGAGAATGATAAGAAAGTATTTAGTGTTTAGACTATTGAGTGCTTGTGAGCTCCTGCCTGCTCTGATCCTACATGTAGTATCTGTGTTCCAGAGTGTAATATAATATCTGAGCTGTTGTACTGGGAGCCTCTGGGACCGTGTGACTCACCATGCAGGAGATGGACATTAATTAGTGGGAAGAGCTGTTCTTCTACAGAAATTGTTTCCCTCCTTCCAAAAGAGGTGACCCATCGGTGCCAGACGGGCTATGGCTGGAGCTCACAACTGGAAACCCCATGTCTGGACTGAGGAATCATCAACCAAAGGACGAAAGACGCTCAGCGTTTGTTCTGCTCTCCGCACCAGGAAGATGAGTCATGCGCGTGGACTCCACCCAGCAGCGGAGTTTGTAGCTCAGCGCACATGGCAGGGGCGGTGGGTGGGGAATAAAAAACCCCAAACCAGAGGAACTAAGGATCTCTATGGCGTCTGATGAGGCAAAGTGTTGGCAGGTCTAAGCAAAGAGCCCCCGCTGCTTAGTCTGGGTTAGCCCTAAAGGACAAATTCAGCTTGCTGATTACAGAAGCCTCTATTACGTTTTAAAACCTAAGATGGGAATTCATTTACATGTCTATAGTCGCTTGCTTTAATCTTGCAAACATCACCTTCGTTTCCTTTCCTAGTTAATAAATCTTTAGATAGTTTATTATAAGATTGGCTACAAGCGTTGAGATCGAAAGTGCAATTGACCTGGGATAAGCGACTGGTCCTTTGGGATCAGGAGTAGCCTGAATATTGCTCTGATCCTTGGTGTAAGGGGCCCTCTATCACAGAGCTATGCTGTCTCGGGCGGTGAGGCAGACCGGAGTACACCGGGGGACTGTCTGTGACTCTATGTTTAGGCTGGTGGAACACCTGGGGAGTTTGCACTTGGGGCTGTTGGCTGGTGAAATCTAAGTTTAGAACGCTCAGCCAATTTGGGTTTGTGACCTGGTTTTTAACTGTCTGCTGTTAGGCCGGTACTTGTGCTCTTGTGTCACCAGTGGGAGCAGAGGAAGATTAAGGGTTTGTGGGGCCCTGGGCGAGAGCAAGTGGGGGCCCCTTCCCACCCCTTCCATCTGCAGTCCTGCCTGCCCCTTCTGCCCCACCTGGCACGTCTGCCGGGGAGCAGGGTTGGGGCATGGGGGCTTTCCCCACTCCCCGCAGGAGCACCGGGTAGGCAGAGCGGATTGGGGTACAGAGGCACCCATTTTTCCAGGGGCCCACCAATTGGTCGGGGCCCTGGGCACAGGCCCCCTTGTCCCACTGGCTAATCCGCCAATGAGTGGGAGCATTACAATGTTGAACAGCACAGGTCCCAGTACAAATCCTTGGGGGAACCCCACTTTTTACCTCATTCTACTGTGAAAACTGACCATTTATTCCTGCTCTAGGTTTCCTGTCTTGTAACCAGCTACTGATCCACGAAAGGACCTTCCCTCTAATACCATGATAGTTTACTTTGCTTAAGAGCCTTTGGTGAATGACCTGGTCAAAGACTTTCTGAAAATCTAAGTACACTATATCCACTGGATACCCCTTTTCCACAGGCTTGTTGACCCCCTCAAAGAATTCTAATAGATTGGTGAGGCATGATTTCTCTTTACAAAAGCTGTGTTGACTCTTCCCCAACATGTTATGTTCATCTATGTGTCTGATAATTCTGTTCTTTTCTATAGTTTCAACCAATTTGCCTGGTACTGAAGTTAGGCTTACCGGCCTGTAATTACCCAGATTGCTTCTGGAGCCTTGTTGAAAAATCAGCATTATATTAGCTACCCTTCAGTCATCTGGTACAGAGGCTGCTTTAAGTGATAGGTGACCTGCCACAGTTAGAAGTTCTGCAATTTCACATTTGAGTTCCTTCAGAACTCTCGGGTGAATACCATCTGGTCCTGGTGACTTATTACTATTTAATTTATCAGTTTGTTCCAAAACCACCTCTAATGACACCTTAATCTGGGACAGTTCCTCAGTAAAACCAATGCAAAGAATTCATTTAGTTTCTCCATAACAGCCTTGTCTGTCTTGAGTGCTCCTTTGGCATCTCGATTGTCCAGTGACCCCACTGGTTGTTTGGCAGGCTTCTTGTTTCTGATGTACTTTGAAAAATTGCTGTTGGTTTTTGTAACTTTGGCTAGTTGCTCTTCAAATTCTTTCTGGGCCTGCCTAATTATACGTTTTCACTTGCCTGTGTTTAATCTCCTTTCTATTTTCCTCGGTAGGATTTGACTGCCAATGTTTAACAGATGCCTTTTTGCCTCTAACTGTCTCTTTTACTCTGCTGTTTAGCCAGGATGGCATTTTTAGATTCTTTTACTGTTTGTTTGTTTGTTTGTTTTTTGTTTGTTCGTTTGTTTTTAATTTGAGGTATGCATCTAGTTTGAGCTTCTATTATGGTGTTTTAAATAGTTTCCATGCAGTTTGCAGGCATTTCACTCTTGTGACTGTTTCTTTTAATTTCCATTTAACTAGCTTCCTCATTTTTGTGTGGTTCCCCTTTGTGAAGCTAAATGCTGCTGTGCTAGGCTTCTTTGGCACTTTTCCCGCTATGCAAATGTTAAATTTAATTACATTATGGTCACTATTACTGCACAGTTCAGCTAGATTCACCTCTTGGACCAAAGCTAAGGCACACAGAGATGCAGTGATTTGACCAAGGTCATGCTGGGAGTCTGTGAAGAGCTGGGACCGAGCCCTGACCCTGCCTTGCCTCACTCCAGATAACCAGGTGCTAATGCTGGGCTCTGACTCCTGGGAACCAAAGCCGTATCCCGTCAGTGTAGACATGGGGAAACTGAGGCACACCATGGTTAAGGCCCACCTTTTCAAAGTGTCCACTGATTTTGGGTGCCCCCTCCGAGATGCTCAAGGCCTGATGTGCACATTCAGCTCCCAATTATGCAGAAATTGGCTGCAGCTGCTGAAAGTTTTGGCCTAAGTGAATTGCCTGAGACCAGAGCGTGAGCCAGGACTAGGATGAGAACTCAGGAATCCTGCCTTAGTCTCTGAACACTGCTGATTCCAGTTGAACCTATTTTCTTAAATGTTGGCCTGCAGCTACTTTTGAATCCCTGGTGGTCCCGAGCTGGAAAATTCAGATCTGGCTTTGCAGTAACACGAAGGTTTGGGGCTGGGTGCATCTTGACTGTTCAAAATACACAGGTTTCCCTCCTAAACCTGCACCGGCCTCCTCAGATGAAGTGTTCATCCTCTCGGCGTTCTTGTCGCTTCCAGCGTAGGTGGGGGAGGAGAAAGGCCAAGGCCTGCTGCCGCTGTTCCCTATTTTATATCCTTAGTCCATGTGCCTAGAAGACACTTGCCCAGACCTGGCCTGGTGGGCTTTGCTGAGTCATTGGGTTGAGCAATCCCCCGGCATGGTCTGGTGCAACTGAGTCATGGGGTCCAGCAGTCCCCATTGGGTGGTGCTTGGACAGCCCTCGTTGAATTGTAAATCCAACACTTTGGAGGTATCCTATCTCCTAGAACTGGAAGGGACCTTGAAAGGTCATCGAGTCCAGCCCCCTGCCTTCACTAGCAGGACCAAGTACTGATCACCCCAGATCCCTAAGTGGCCCCCTCAAGGATTGAACTCACAACCCTGGGTTTAGCAGGCCAATGCTCAAACCACTGAGCTATCCCTCCCTTAATTACAACTCCCCTGCTGACTAATGGTCGTGGAGCACCCCCCTGGGCGGGGTTCCTTTGTACATCACTAGGGACACGTCTTCACTACCCGCCGGATCAGCGGGTAGCAATCGATCTATTGGGGATCGACTTATCGCGTCTAGTGAAGTCGCTATAAAATCGATCCCCGATGGCTCTGCCGTCGACTCCGGAAATCCACCGCGGCAAGAGGCGGAAGCGGAGTCGACGGCGGCCCGGCAGCGGTCAACTCGCTGCCGTCCTCACAGCCAGGTAAGTCGACCTAAAATACGCAACTTCAGCTACGCTATTCACGGAGCTAAAGTTGCGTATCTTAGGTTGACCCCCCCCACGTAAGGTAGACCTAGCCTAGCAAATGTACAGCATATTTCAGTAACAACCATACAGCAAACTCTCATAACTCCATACACACTCACGATATACATATTTGGCCAGAACAGCGGGCTTCAGCAGATCATGACCTTTGATATGCTACCTTACATGGCATACTTTGTATGAAATATCACAGCCACATAGGAATAACGGCTATGAGGGTTACAGGGTGCCATTTTGAGGTACAGTTTGGGTCACAGCGGTTTGTCCAAAATCTAGAACCACCAGTAACTGCAGGGCACCTCCATGGTTTCATATTACCCTGTGATTACAGAGTCATTATACGGCTAATATGCCACATGCAATGAAGCAAATGCTAATGGGTTCATCAGACGGCCGCCAAAAAAGAACTAGAAAAAAACGCCAACCAGCCAGACACAGAGACTCCGAAATTAGCAGAATTATCAAGTAGTTTCCTTTTGTGTCATCTTGCACAAACGAAGGGAGCGCTGACTCCACGAGCAGCCATCAATTAGATGTGCAGAAGGCAGTAATGGATTTGTATGAAATCAATGCCAGCCTGCAAAGGAGGCTCTTGTGTGCAGGTGATTAGACGATGCAGAACATGAGCAATGCAGATAATCATCTTGTGTTTGAACACGCCTGGGGAATAGCAGGACCACATGGCAAAAAACGCACCTCCAGGTCTGAGGCTTGCCTTCGGAGTGACGGACAACGGACCGCAGTTCGCTGCCATAGATTTTAAGTCCTTCCAAATGCAATGTCATTTTGACAGCCCACGTTACCCACAAGCGAATGGGGAGGCTGAGCGGGTTGTACAGAGAGCCCAGAAAGTTCTACAGAAAAGAAAAGAACCTGTCTTCAAAGCGGCCAGACGCGAAGTGAGTAGCCAGATCGGATAAAAAGGCTAAAAGAGTTTATGAACCCTGTTACAATGGATGTCCGTCAGTTAGAGAATGGCCAGGTCTGGAACCTGGTGACCACGTTCATGGCAAATGAGATGGAGAAAAGAGATGAACAACGGCAGTTGTCATAAAGAAAAAGAATCCAGCCCCGAGGTCATATGTGACCGGGACTGACAGCGGAGATTTCGACATCAACAGTTTGTTCCTAGAAAGAACAATCACCGGCGCAAACTCCACCAATGGCGGATGCAGAACAAGAAGATGACGACTCAAGGATTCTGAACTGACCCCAGCGAGTCGTTGCAACGCATGGACAGATCCAATGACCAAGTCGTTACACGTTCAGGTGGTCTCGTTAGAAAACCAGCCCAATTCAGAGACGCCGAACAGCCTGATCCGTACTGAGCTTTAAAGACAGTGTGATAGTGTCACTCTTGTCGTGGGCTGGCTGGTAGAAGTTAAAGAGGGAGAGGAAATGGAATGATACCGTTCAGCTGCTGGGTGTCACTATGTGTCAAATACCTTATTTGTAAACGAACCTCTGCCAGACCTGACAGAGCACTCAAGGATCATGAGGAACACACCGCGTGTATTAGCCAGCACCGTAGCCAGGCCAGGCCTGGTACTGGAGTGTGACAGCGGTGACACCCCGAGCTGTGGATTCTGCCCTTGCAGAGACCTGTACTTTGCAGGAGTGCCTGCCACAACCTGCCTGCCTGGGAGAGCCCGGTGTGGCTGTCAGTCACTCGCAGCAGGGGAGTCTGCCGTCTCGTCACGCCTGACACTGGGGTGACGCGCTCGTTTCTCCAGCCCCGGCAGCTGCCTGGCTCTCTCCCAAGCCTGTTGTGGTACAGGAACAAGGGGGAGGGAAGCCAGCAGCACTGGGTCTGGGGTCTCCCATGAGCTCGGAGGGGAATTTGACATTAGCTGATGCTTTTAAAGGAGGAAAAAAGAAAAACAGCTTGGGCCGGGGTTTGCTTCTTTGCAATGGCAGAGGGGGGGGGGGGGGGGGGCACGGAATTGAAGGTGCCACCACTTCAGCCCCATTGATTCTGGGAGTGGCCAGGGACTGATCTCCACCCCTCCCCCTAGAGTGACTAGATAGCAAATGTGAAAAATTGGGACAGGGGATGAGGGGTAATAGGTGCCTCTATAAGAAAAGTCTTGAATATTGGGACTGTCCCTATAAAATCAGGATATCTGGTCAACCCACACCCCACCCCACCCATGTCAGACACAGCAGCCTCCAGGCTTTAATTTATGCCCAGCTGCCCAGCCACAAATGGGGCATTTCAGCAGGTGAGAGGAGCCAGACTGTAAAGGTGATCTGGCCACACCCCCTTTTCCCCAGCCACGCCCCCAAGCCCACAATGGGTGGGGAAGAAGGCATGGCTTAGAGCTGGTACGGCGGCTCTGTGCCACCGGGGGCTTCCCATTACGCAGAAGGAATTCCCGGGTAGCTGCATAAACCAGCTTCCTGACAGCTTTCCAGCGGGCAGATCAGACCCCAGAATTGGGGCCGTCTTGCCTTCCCTGGGGGGCAGCTCAGGAGGGTACGGCCCTGATCAGCATGAGTAAAGAAGGCAGAATGGGGTCCCTCTGGTCCTTACACCAACCACTCCTCCATCCCTAGCAGTGGCTTTCAGAGGATCTTCCCCCATGGCTGATGGGTGATGCCGTCCTGCAATCGGCCGGTAGAAGGCCCGCTCCTCCTGCCCGCCACCCCGGGGGGAGCAGCGGATGGGAGGGAAAGGCACATTTCACTCAGGTAGCGGCAAACGAGCCCAGCAGGGCCTGAACTGGGATAAGCAGGTGATGGGCACCTACTCCGTGAGGGTGGCGCCCAAGGTGTGGTGGGCCCTTTCCAGGTATTTAAGAAGGAGCAGTCCCTGCCCCAGGGAGCTCCCAGTCTAAGGAGCGGTGGGGTGGGGGAACAGACAGGGTGGTGAGCAAGGCGAGGCAGGGATGGGCAGTGAAACAGATCTCGCCCTCAGAGCGAGCAGTACCCAGCCACATCCGTCAAGCCGCCAAGCCACCAAAGCTCCCGGTCCCGAATCCTGGGGCTGGGAATCATCCAGCCACGGCCCCCAGGTCGTGTCTCGTCCGCCGGGCTTCATTTGTGTATCTCTTGGCCCTGCCTGTTGTGCTGCGAGGGAGGGGAGGCCAGCAGCGCCTGCCTTCTAATGGCCTCGTTATTTTCTATGGCAACACATTAAGATCCATGTCCCCCTGCGGCGGGAAGGCAGCGGCACCGACCAGCTGGCTGTCTCCCCTGGTCAACGTGACGGCTCTCGTCCTCCCAGGTGCTGCGCCCGCAGGAGCTCAGGGGAAACCTGTGTTCTGAAACCGCATCAAACCAATCAGCTGAGAAAACCCTTGCCTCCCGGATAAATCCTAGTACGTCAGGGAGCCAGCATCCCCCCGCCCGTCCCACGTGGCCTCGAGTTAGGTTCGGGGTGCTCAAGTCCCGTGAGTTTGTTATGTTTCTTGTAACAACCTGTGTCCCCAAAGGGCATCCCACAGCCACTCAGAATTCACAGGGCCTGTGGGGACAGCACTCAAATCCTCCAGCAATAAAAGCCCAGGTCTCAACCACTTGAGCTAAAGGAGACTCTCTATTAGCACTATAGGACGTATGACACACAGGCTGTCTCAGCACTGTAGTGAGGGCTTCCAGTGGCCACATACCTAGGGTCAAAGACAAGATCATACCCCAGGCCCTTCCACCATCCTGGCTACACACCTTTTTTTAGTATGCCAGCTAAACCAGAGCTAGTATGGGTACGTCTCCTCAAACCAGCCATTATCCCTGCCCTTGCAGCATGGATGCACCCTTAGCCAGGCAGCGCTGACTTCTCCCAGAGTGGCACATCCACACTCGGTTTGTTTGGAGTGCTGTACACACATAGCTCTGAACTGGGACTAGAACCCAGCTCTTCTGGCTCCATGTCCCATGCTCTCTCCATGCAACCAGAGCCAGACAGATGCATGTAGGGCAGAGGGCCCTGGTCTGAGGATGGTTGTCCCCTTTAAGAAAAGTGGGTCCGGCACCCATGTGCCAGCACAGATGCATCCCCAGCTGACCTGATTAAGAGGGTGGAGCCTGGGGCAGCATCTGGGGCGGTTAATAAATTAACGGAAGATGGGGGAGTGGGGGTCCCTCCCTGGAGGGTGTTACAGAAATTCCCTCGGGAAGGCGGAGGGCGAGGAAATCCACGGGCGGGCTAGTCTGCTGACCTTCCTGCGCCAGGAGGAAGCCCCGAAGGCTGTTGTGATCCGAGAGCAGGCGGGGGCCAACGCAGAGCCCAGATGCGGCGGCAGACGTCGGGGTATGAGGCGTGGCATTGGCCCTGGTGTGGGGATTTCAGCGCACCGTGTGGGGGGATAAATGGACAGTGTTTGGGGCTTTCAAGGGCTATTTCCCCTATGGGGGATAATCCACAGGGGTGGTGAGGGTAATATCAGACCCAAGAGAACTTGTAGGGGAGTCTTTTAGGAGCTGGAAAGGGGAAACTGAGGCAATAACCCTGGTGTTACACGTTGGTGCTGGGGAGTGAGGGGGAATTGAGACCGTCCCCTCCACATGTGCATCTCCTCCGTCCCACCTAGAAGATGGGGAGGGGCTGAGCCAGCCCTGCAGCCCCAATCCCTCTGTCAGTGGGCACTGCAGAGGGCTGTCGGTGGCCCAGGAAGGGGATGTGTGTCAGCCGCCCATGAGGAACCAATATCCGGAAGGCTAATGCAACCCCAGGGCCCTGCTGGAGACCAGCCCCCATGATGGGCAGCTCTGGCTTTGGGGCAGCCCTGGTGTCAGCGCAGGTGTCCTCAGACCCTGGGCAGCGGCATGACGCCTGCCCACGGACGTCTCTGGCCTTTATCAGTGGGGGTTGGGAGGACTCAGGTTTATGATGGAATGACACCCTGCTAGATACTGGGGATCCAAACCCAGCCTGTGAGCCCATCCTGGGCAGGCCGTTCCCCTGGCAGGTACTGGGGATCCAACCCAAAACCCAGCCAGTGACCCGGTCCTGGGCAGGCCCTACCCCCTGCCAAATACTGGAGAGGTTCTGTCTGTTTCTTTCACTTCAGCAGCATGTGTAGAGCCCTTCACCAGAATGGTGTAAACGTTCATCAGTGTATGAACCAGAACCCTGCTGCTGAAACTCCAGGCTCCCGCCCCTTTAACAAGGATCCCATCAGTCCCTGCCACCTAGGTTTATACAGCGTTAGTTACAGCTTGTGTCTCTGTACTGCTGTGAAGTGGTGGCCATGTATGTGCCATACTGCCCTGTGCTGCAGGAAAGCTGAGTTACTCCTCTGTGTGTCATAGGCCCTGTACTGCTAATTTGACCAAGCCAAAACACTGGTGAAAATTTGGAAGACAGCTTTGTTCCATTGGTCGTTTTTTTTTTAATTCTGAATTTTCCAATATTTTCCACAGACATTTTTTTCTCTGCTTTTCCGGTTTTTTGAAAAACCCTCATTTTCTAAACAAAACGTTTGCGCATTGACAATGGCTAGGGTGACCAGACAGCAAGTGTGAAAAATCGGGATGGGGGTGGGAGGTAATAGGAGCGTATATAAGAAAAAGACCCCAAAACCGGGACTGTCCCTATAAAATCAGGACATCTGCTCACCCTAACAATGGCAAAGTTCAAACAATGCCATGCGTTGAATCTGGAACATCCCATCATGTGGTTATGCCACCCAATTAAAACTGACATCACCGATCCCGTCCCTCCACCCCCACCCACTGGAAACTGACGAACAAATATACAAGTACGTCCAATAAAACATTTTTGTAGAGGCAAGGTGGGTACGGTTTTATTGGACCAATAGAAGCTCTGTGTGTGTGTGTGTGTGTGTGTGTGTGTGTGTGTGTGTGTGTGTGTGTGTGTGTACCCACATGGCTACAGCACCACTGCCTACATGTTTGCAGAGCATTTTGAAAAGGTGGATATTTTCAGGAAAAGCAACACGTTTTTGGCAAAATTTCCTTTGTGAAAAGTGGCCACATTTCATCAAGAAAAATATCGGAATGAAAAATACTAACCATCATTCGGGCTCCTTAGAAGACACTTTTCTCCTTTCGCTCCAGCGGGAAGGGGCCTCTGCCTCTGCACAGAGTCGGAAATCAATCCCGCGGATTTTCAATAAAACATTGAAAAATTCCACACAAAGTGTTGACAAAAATGAACATGGCTGAAATTTGTTGCTGATGATCACCACATCGCCTGCATTCACTCTCACACACACAGGGTACGTCTTCACTACCCGCCGTATCGGCAGGTAGCAATCGATTTATCCGGGATCGATATATCGCATCTCGTTAAGACGCGATATATCGATCCCCGAACGCGCTCCCTGTCGACTCCAGAACTCCACTAGAGCGAGTGGCGGTAGCGCAGTCGACGGGGGAGCCGCGGCCGTCGATCCCGCGCCGTGCGGACCCCAGGTAATTCGATCTAAGATACTTCAACTTCAGCTACGTTATTCGTGTAGCTGAAGTTGCATATCTTAGGTCGATCCTTCCCCCAGTGTAGACCACACACACACACACACATCTTCCCCACATCACAAGTATTGTGAGGATCCATATATTAAAGCTGGGGAAGTGCTTAGAGATCAATCGTGTTAAGAGCTAGGGATGATTGTTATGCTCTGTCCTCACTGATCCGGAGTTAAACTGGTACCAGCAACGTGACCCTTTTGCCTTCCAGTGCAGCTCGCCCATTGCTAGCTGAAGAATCAACCTGTCTGTTAATATCTCTCCACTTCCCGGGGGCTCGTGCCTGGATTTTCGCCTCACTAGCACCCCTGTGAGCTACAGCAACATCCACTGAGCAGATGGGAAAATGGAGCTAGGGCAGATTAAGCAAGATGCCGAAGTCACAAAGCCCGCAGAGAACCCTTCCGCTGTCCTTCCTACCCGACCCAGGGCGATGGAGCACAGGGATTAAAACTCTCGTGCTCCTGGGTTGTAGCTCACACTCTATCTTGTGGGTTATTGCACGGGTGCCTTTCCCCTAACTGGCTTTAAAAATCTCCGCTCCGGGCCCCAGATTCTCTCCTGTTTATCCTCCTCATTTCACAGCCTAATGGAAGAGCTGCAAAGCGCAACTTCCCGCAGAGAGACGCTCAGCACGGCTTCCCGCCGCCAGGGCCGCGTGGAGAGACTCACGCTGCAGCAGATCGGTCTGCGCGTGTTTAGCAGCAAACAGGGGCTCCCTCTTGCGCGAGTGCCTTTGGGGCTCTGCAGGGGGGTTAAAATGGAGAGAGGTCGGGACAGCTGGGGAACACGGAGCGAGGCTGCTGCTGTGAGCACTCACAGTCTCCTCCATCCGGCTCTGTGGAACGAGTTAGGCCGTGATCCCGCAGGATCAGGCGCTTTGGGAGTCTCCGTCCATTTCCTCGTGGTCCCATGGCTCCCCCCTCCAAAGGCAGCAATAAGGGTCAGGACTGCAGAGACCTAGAGAGGAGGGGCTGTCTCCCACCCGAGCCTTGAGCCGCACTGGCCGGAGCTTAGCGAGAGATCATGGCTTTAGCAACTGTAACTGCCTGCTCCTGGCCCCCACTGACTGAGCTCAAGCAGTAGCCGCAGCTTGTATGTCTTCGGTGCCGGTGGCAGGGGTGCGGGGGGCTTGTATGTACATCACATGGCTGGGGGTTCTTGTATTAGCGTCACTGCTACCATCTCCTGGTAGTGCGCCAGCCAGCCGGGGTGCTGCTGCTGTCTCCAGCTGGGCTCAAACCAGTGACCTGGAGGCGAAAGACTGCATTGCTGATGGAGGAGCTGGGCGTTGCGTTGCATATAGGCTCGGGCAGGACGCCTGGCCATCGTGGGCTGCCAGGCCCTGCTTCTCTGGAGCACAGCGGGTGGGACAGGTGGAAAGCAGAGGGGGACGGACCCTTCCAGGATATTCCCAGATCCCAGGAATCTCAGAGGGGTCTATGATCTTCACATGACCAGACTCATCCCTGGGGGCGGCCCACTTCCCCTTCCCCCTGCCGTCCGAGCTGAGCACGAAGACCCAAGCACTGCTCCTATGTGAGCCCAGCCTGGGCGCTGGAACCCGGCTCCCACCACAGCCAGCTGTTCAGGTTTAGGTCTTTAGAGGCCGCCTCCACCGGAGGGAGCGTGAGTCTCTGCCACTGATTGCGTGACCTTGGGCAAGTTACTTCCCCACTCTGTGCCTCAGTTTCCCTGGTGTATGATGTGGATAATGATGCATCCCAATCCCTCAGGAGGATGGAAGTTGTCCGGCTTTGCCAAGCGCTCAGGCAGCAGGCGCTATCCTGCCGCAAAGATTTAATGCTATTATTGTTATGAAACATTTACAACACATGGGGCTCACTGCAGCCCCGTTCCCCTCTCAACACTGGGTTCTGGTTGCTGAGGTCTCACAGGTAGCCATGGAAACCTCTCTACGGGATGCTGCACCGCTAAGTAGCCAATCCAAAGTGATTCTCTGGGAAGGGCTTTTCTGATTAAACCCCTCATCTTTCTAGCTCTCTTTTTTTAAAATTCAAGGTTTGGAAAATGTGGCATGACAATGAGTTGTTGCCTTGCTTTGTACTAAAAGGAAGAGAAACAAAAGAGAGTAGATCTTGATGGGAACAAACACGAGGAGCTGTTCTGAGTTTGTTCTGTCTGAGAAAGAGACGTACGCGCGCACGCACGCAGATCTCTGTGTGCACGCGCGTCTCTGCACGTGTTTCCACGTGTGCATGTTCATATGAGCGTGCACGTGTCTGTATGATGTGTGTCTATGCCAGGGATGCCGGAACGGGGGGGGGAGGGGGCAGGGGGCCATGTCCCTCCCACTTTTTGCCATGGGCCTGGCCCCCTGCCCCTTCTCTTCCCCTGGGGTTGCCAATTTTTTAACCGCACAAAACTGAACATCCCTGCCCCGCCCCAAGGCCCCGCCCCTTCGAGGCCCCACTCCCCACTCACTCCATACCCTCTCCCTCCATCGCTCGCTCTCCCCCACCCTTACTCACTTTCACCGGGCTGGGGCAGGGTTTGGGGTGTGGGAGGGGGGTGAAGGCTCCGGCTGGAGGTGTGGGCTCTGGAGTGGGGCTGGGGATGAGGGGTTGGGGGCAGGGGGTTGGGGTGCGGGAGAAGGCTCTGGGATGGGGCCGGGGGTTGGGTGTGGGAGAGGGCTCTCAGCTGGGGCAGAGGGTTGGGGTGCAGAAGAGGGCTCCAGCTGGGGGTATGGGCTCTGGGTGGGGATGGGGATGAGGGGTTTGAGATGTGGGAGAGGGCTCCGGGCTGGGGCAGGGGGTTGGGGTGTGGGAGAGGGCTCCGGCTGGGGGTGTGGGCTCTGGGTGGGGCCGGGGATGAGGGGTTTGAGGTGTGGGAGAGGGCTCCGGGCTGGGGCAGGGGGTTGGGGTGTGGGAGAGGGCTCCGGCTGGGGGTGTGGGCTCTGGGTGGGGCTGGGATGAGGGGTTTGGGGTGCAGGAAGGGGCTCAGGGCTGGGACAGGGGGTTGGGGGTGTGAGGAGGGTTGTGGGGTGTGGGATCCGGGAGGGAGTTTGGATGAGGGACGGGACTCTGGGCTGGGGCAACGGGTTGGGGTGCAGGAGGAAGTGAGGGGTCCCGGTGGTGCTTACCACGGCTCCCAGGAAGTGGCCGTCAGGTCCCTGCGGCCCCTAGGAGCATGGGCAGCCAGGGAGGCTCTCACACTGCCCGTGCCTGCAGGCACTGCCCCCACAGCTCCCATTGGCCGCAGCCGACGGGAGCTGCTTAGCTGACCCTTAGGGTGGGGACAGAGCGTGGAGCCTCCCTGGTCGCTCATGTGCCTAAGGGCCGCAGGGACCCGGTGGCCACTTCCGGGAGCCGCACACAGCCAGGGCAGGCAGGGAGCCAGCCTTAGTCCTGAGCACCCGCTGCGGTGCTGACCAGACTTTTAATGGCCCGATCGGTGGTGCTGACTGGAGCCACCAGGGTCCTTTTTCTAGTGGGCGTTCAGGTCGAAAACCAGACGCCTGGCAACCCTACCTTCTCCCCAAGGCCCTGCCCCCTGGCCAGGCTGAAAGCTCTGGCCTGGGTAAGAGTAACCCGGGGAGCCCGGGCAGCTGTGGGGAGCCGCGGACCCTCCACCTGCCTGCAGTGGGGGCACCCGAGAGCAGCCCCCAGCCCATATCTCCACCCCCCAGACTTCCTGTCCACGGCTGATGGAGGGTCTGTGGCTCCCCACAGCTTCCTGGGCAGCTCTTATCCCGACCCCGCTCTGGCCCCCTCGCTCCGGGCAGGAGAAGGGGCCTGGGCTCCCAGCCCGGCTTCTGGCTTGGCCAGGGGGTGGGGCCATGGAGTGGGAGGTGCCTTGTGGGCCCCCCACTATTCAGAAGACTCTGTTGCCCTGGTCTATACACGTCTGTGTAAGAACATAACAGTTGCCATGCTGGTTCAGACCATGGGTCCATTTAGCTCAGTCTCCTGTCTCCGCCCGTGATCAGTACCAGAGCCTCAGGGGAGTGTCCAGAACAGGGTCATTTCAGAAAGATCCACCCCATCTTCCCCTCCTGATTTCTGTCAGGCAGAGATTCAGGGTCAGCCTGAGTATGGGGTTACATCCCTGACTTTCTTGGCTAGTAGCCATTGATGGCGCTATCCGCCACGTTGCCTATAGCCAGAGTTCTCAGTCTTGTCTGGCTGCTGCTGAAAACAGAGATTTCCTTGGGGACCTCCCAGCCTGACCATCTCCAGAGCTTAGGACCAGGGGCGGATCTATGTTTTTTGCCGCCCCCAGCACGGCAGTCAGGCGGCCTTCGGCAGCATGCCTGCGGGTGGGCCGCGTTTCTGCGGGTGATCTGCCAGTCCCACGGCTTCGGTGTACCCGCCGCTGAATTGCCGCCGAAACCGCGGGACCGGCGGACCTCTCACAGCTCACGCTGCCAAAGGCCGCCTGACTGCTGCCCTCACAGTGACCGGCAAGCCTCCCCCCGCAGCTTGCCGCCCCAGGCACGCGCTTGCTGTTCTGGTGCCCAGAGCCGCCCCTGCTTAGGACTGACTGCTTAGCTGGTGACCAAATCTCCGCTTCCCGCATGCATCCCCCTCTCCTCTGCTCATCCCAGGACACTTTGCGGCTTGCTTCACTGCTGCCATGTATTTGCAACCCTCCCATTCTGGTGTCACCTACAAAATTGGATCCAAGTTAAATTAACACCAAAAAAACAACTGAGAACAAAATCCAGGCGGCGGCCTCCTGGGACACAGCGACTACGTCGGTTTGTGTCCTAGCCTAGAGAGGATCTTCTAGCGCTCTCCGCACCATCACATCCACACGCCTTCCGTCAGCGCTTTCAGCGACAGGACTCACGTCTGTCACATGTGCTGGGCCAAAAAACGGTTCTTGCGTTTTGAAAAGAATCCGGCACTGGGTTCAAACTAACACAGCAAGTGGGGGCAGGGCTCTGAGGGTTGTAATCTGAGATCTGCTGGGGCCCCGATGCATGAGGGTTAATATCTCCTGCCCTTTATTTTATAGTCTTGTTCTCGATGGAAAGGCAGATGGAACATCCAGGTTTACAGCAACCGCCCATTCTCAGCCTTGGTTTCTTCCAAACGGTTCACAAAGGAAGGGATCAAAATAAAGACAGATATGAGCCATTTCAAAGCTCCCTCGGAGGCGTCTGTGTCCCTCGGAGGCGTCTCTACTGCTGTCGGGGGAAGGGATATACACGCTTTTGAAAAGTACCTTGGATACCGCATTCTTCTCAAGAGCCTCCATTTAAGGGGGAAGTGATTTATGCACTGGGATTCATTTTGCTGCTTCTTTTCCTCCAAACAATTCTCTCTTTCCTAATCTTTTTTTATGCTTTATTGAGTCTCTCACCCCCCGGCCTCTGGAGACATTGTGGCATCACTTTCTATTAATAAGGGGAAGTGCACTGGGTAGCCTCCTCCCTCATCTGCCATAGAGGAACCTATTTCCATAATAGAGGAGTGAGCAGCACCAGAAGAATTGCAAAGATTTCACCCAGCTTTGCAAACACTTCTGTCATCTTTTCCTTTTCATCTGGGGCTGCGATGCTGACCCACCTCGGGCTAACCGTGGTTTCACTCTCCCACCACTTCTCCTGAGTGGCTGCTAAGGGCTCAGACTATTAGGCAGGGAGCTGTCTGAGACTCCTACATACGGCTGGTGGAAAATTTTTTCCATCCAAACTGGGTTTTTGGCAAGAAACTGGGGTTTATGACTAAGCAAAGATTTTGCCAACAGTATCTGCTTTCTGGCTGAAAATGTCAACGTCTCAAAAATCAAACACACGAAATACAAAACAATTCAATGTGGAAATGCCGCGGCGGTGGGAATTGTAGTTCAGACGCTTCAAAGTCCCATTCTCTTCCTCAGCCAGCCTACGTGTCCCATGATGCACCACAGCCAGGGAGGATACAACAATGGGAGAGACTGTGGTGTGTCATGGGTGATGTGGTCCAGCCAGGGAGCCTGGCTGATAAGGAGAATGAGGGCCTGAGACACCCGAACTACAACTCCCATATGGCCCTGGGGTGACATTTATGTATCAAAACTTCCAGAATTTGGTTTTGTTTTCAATTTTTGGGGAAAAGTCAAAAATGTCTATGGGGGAGGGGGAATAACCCCTTTCCAACCAGCTCTGCTCCTAAACCCCTTAGGTGGACCAATCACTAGAGGGGAACAAAGACTGGTGTTGTCCAAATGGGACTGAGTTACATCTGCTTTCCTGGTTAGCAATGCTGGTGACCTTAGAAAATAGCAACAAAGTTTGTGCCATGGAAGTTGGAGCTACATCTGAATTTTCCCAACGAGAGATAGGCTGGTCTTGTCTCATTGCAAAGGCACAGGTATGGGCTTGGAAGAGCTGCATTCAGTTCTTGCCTCTGCTAAAGACCCTCAGTATGCAGGGCCGGCTCTAACTTTTCTGCCGCCCCAAGCAAAAAAAAAGAGCCCCGCCCCGCCGAAACACCGCCCCCCAAGTGCCGTGCTGCCGAAACACCCCACCCCGAATGCCACCCCGCCGAAACACCGCCCCCCAAGTGCCGCGTTGCCGAAACACCCCCTCCCAGCGCTGCGCCGCCGAAACACCCCCCCCCCCCAGCGCCACACCACGCCGCCAAAACAAAAACAAC
>NC_048298.1:347008104-347181833 GCF_013100865.1 Trachemys scripta elegans | reverse complement strand
AAAAAAAACCCCGAGCGCCCCCCGCCACCCCAAGATTGGCCACCCCTTACAAGGTGCCGCCCCAAGCACGTGCTTGGTTGGCTGGTGCCCGGAGTCAGCCCTGTCCGTATGACTTTGGGTAAGTCCCTTAATCTCTCCATGCCTCAATTATGCATGGAGAGATTAAGGGACATGTAAAATGGGTTGATAATGCTCTTTCCTCAGCTATCTGGTCTATTTAGACTCCAGGTTCTTTAGGGCAGGTATTGTTCTCTTATTATGGGTCTGTACAGTACTAGGTATGATGGGGTTCCCGTTTTGACTGGACATCTATGTGCTTCTGTAATACAAACAATTAATACTAAGAATGGCTTTCCCATTCACCCTAAACCCCTATTGAAGGGTCTCATAGGCCCCCAGAATGGCCATGTAAATGGGGTTGCTCTGTAACCGTTTTTAATAACAATTCTGCCCTTCGCCAGACATTTCAAACAGCCACTTCTCTTTTCCTTCCGATCCGGGAGCTGCCGTTCCCAGGGAAGGCAGGACACGGAGGGGGAGCAAACAAAAACTCCATGTCAATCTCAGCCTCTGTTATTATACAATGAATGTAACTCAGCATTGCTCTAATGGAGAACGACAACCCAAGCCGTGAGATATCCCAGATTTTGCGAGTGTCCCCCACAGAGAGGAGTGGAGAGAAAAAAATCACACACTAGTTGCTGATGGGGCTCTGTTAATCCTACTGCATGCACCAAGCATTAAAACTCATCTCGGCTTTATCGACACGCTGGTTGGACAGCCCTGTCTCTCCTCTCACTTCCATGTGGCGCTCCTCTGGCTTGGCTGATGTCAGGGCAGCAGATGGGCCTTGTAGCGCTTAGGTTCAGGTTCTGACTCTGCCACGGGCTCCATGGGTGAGTCATTCAATCTCTCGCCACCTCGCCTTTCTAGCTGTAAAAAGAGGGGGATAATTCTCCCGTTGTCTCTTTAAATTGCCAGCTGTTCTGTGCAAAAGTCTGTTCCTTACTAAGCCTTTAGCACAATGGGGACCCGATCTCGGCTGCAGCTTCTGGGTGCTACCCTAATACAACTAATATCAGAGGTGCAAGTAAGCCGGCAAGAGCTGGTACGTGCCGGACTGGACCAGCTTCCCCAGCCGTGATTTAAAGGGCCCTTTCACAATGATATTAATCACCAGTGTGTCATTAGCTTTCAGAAAAGACCTCAGGCTAGTAACATTGTATACAATCAGCTAATTCAGTTGCTCATCACTTGAGGTTCAGCCACCCCCCGTCGTTATAGACCAGCAAATCTTTGCAATAGGTTCTTCTGAAAAGTAAAACCTGGACCAAGCTTTTCTCTTCAGCTGGCGGCATATACACCATGCTGTGTCTTCTTCCCCACTTGTTAGCGTGAGGTTTGCCTCTGCCCCTCGTTAGGCTGATGGGTCTGTTTATGCGATATGTAAATACATTCTCATTGCCTTTCAAAGGGCTTTGGAAGTAACTCCCAGGTGGAGAAAATCCATTCCTTTGTTTATTCCAGACCTGTTTATCGCCTCCCCAGACATACCTGGTGTACACACAATTGAGTCATAATAATTCCAGCATAGATTCATAACTCTGAATCCACACTGCGTACATATAGCGCAATAATATTAATGATCCGTGAGTTACTAGTTTTCAAATGACACCACAAGGCATATTTTGTACAAAGATGATTACAACAGCGTGTGAATACAGGGCTGCTTTGCATCACAGCATCCTTGACTTTAGTGAGAGAGATTGAGCCGAAAGCAAACTCCGTCACTGCTTGCAACAGCTCCCCGAACAGAGGCAGCATCACAGCACATTAATAACAAGACAGCATTCCTTCAAAGTCCGGGCACTGCCCGCATGCTAAGAAAGAGAGCTTGTGAAGCTGAGTATCACACTGCCACCTAGTGGCTCCTGCCATGACAATACGCATAGCCTCAAAAAGTGTGGTCTAGACAAATGCCCATGAGCTGCAGGATCATCCGAACCATGGGGCCAGATTCCTTGTGGCTTATTGCCTGGTGGTGTCATTTATACCAGGGCAAGGTGAGAGGGAAATCTGCCACCAGAGTGCATTGCCCCCTCTTTGCATCGGTGAAAATGACAAGACGAAGTGCAAGGCAGTGGAAAATGAACCCGCTGGGCTGGAAGTGACTCATTACATACATCTCCATGTAGCGTTCGGACACATCACTTGCCTTTGGTACAGCGACGGCGGCCCCCGGACTAGCTAGAGGAACGGATGAGCCTCTCGTCAAGCAGGTGAGGCCGGAGCTGCAGCAGATTCCTGCAAGCCATCGCAGCTGGCTGTGTCCTGGAGGTGTGTCTCGACAGCGAGCGGAACAGAAACCGAAGGACAGACAGAGCATGAAGAGACAGGATCTTCCCAGAAAAGGGACTGTGCACAAGGCCGTTTCTCCCCCCACAGTCCGGCTCACCCTGTGTAGCAGAGACAGAGCCGCTGACTTCAGTGATTCAGAGTCAAAACTGATTTTAGCCCTGCAGGGCCGGGGCAGCTCTGGGAGAGGGAGCCGAAGTCTACACCTGACGGTGGCTTGGTCCCAATCAGGTAGAGCTGTGCAAACCCACTGAAGGCAAAG
Organism: Trachemys scripta elegans; assembly: GCF_013100865.1. Classification (NCBI taxonomy): domain Eukaryota; kingdom Metazoa; phylum Chordata; order Testudines; family Emydidae; genus Trachemys; species Trachemys scripta. The sequence goes on along the minus strand of NC_048298.1, from coordinate 347,179,216 downwards.
GGCTGCCCAGGGACCTCTGGGAGCAGAACTGAGCCCTGCAGAGCCTATGTGAGTGACCAGGGAAGGGCTCCGCTTGATTCTCAGATCCCAGGCTGCGTTTGTGGGGCTGGTGGCTCTTTACCAGTAAATGGAGTGGTTCGGATTTGGGGTCACTGACACCATCGCGGTGCCTTTTACACTAGAGCGAGGTGAATAACGAACCGACATTTCTGTTCAACGGCAGGTCTGGAAACCCGGGGGGCAAAGATCGGAATTTTTTTGGAATTTTCAGTGAATTGAAAAACAATCCATGTAGGCTCTGTTCCAGAGCAGAGATTCAAACATGGGGCTCCCACACCCCAGCTGAGTGCCCTCCTCACTGGGCTAAGAGATATCGGGGGCTGGGGAAGAGAAAACGAGGCCGTGGCTGCCACAGCAGCAGCGCCCCCTCTGGCTGTTTGGTGAATGGCTGAGACGGCACCTGCACGCGACGCAAAGCCCAGGGACTGGAAATGTACCTGTCCGTTGCAGTCCCATCAGAGCAGAACAAAAGATGGGCTGACTTCTATTGGCTTTAAAAAATACCTGCTCCCTCCGGACAGCGGGGAGTTTCCTGCATCTGAGCTGGGTTCTCTGACGTGTCGTTATCACCCTCCATGGCAAATGTGAAGGCGGGTGGGCCTGGCCCGACACTGGCCCTTGAGTAATAGGAGTTCAATTCCTAGCAGTGCCATAGGCTTCCGAAGTGATCAGGGTAGGGACCAGCCCACTCTGTGTCTGTACAGTACCTAGCACATTGGGGCCGCGAGATGCCGCCCTATCGATAATATCAGAGACATGTCGGGCTGGAAGGAACCTTGAGAATTCATCTACTCTAGGCTCCTGCATTGGGGCAGGACCAAGTAAACCTAGACCAGCCCTGACAGGGGTTTGTCCAGCCTGGTCTTAAAAACCTCCAGTGACGGGGACTCCACAACCTCCCTTGGAAGCCTATTGCAGAGCTTAGCTGCTCTGAGAGTTGGAACGTTTTTCCTAATATCTGACCTAAATCTCCCTGACTGTAGATTATGCCCATTGCTTCTTGTCCTCCCTTCAGTGGACATGGAGAACAATCAGTCACTGATGATGATGATGATGATGATGATGATGATGGGCGTTCACTCGTTCCCGAGTATGATCATCTTCCATGGGAGTTATGGGTCCTCAGGCGGCTAATAAGGCCAGTCCTTGAATCACAGGTTCTATTTCAATGAGGGCAGATAGCAGGAGGCTATTGACCATGACTGGAAACCAGTCTCGCCTTCCTCCTGTGCCTCTTGTCCTCTTTGGCTTGTCAGCGAGCAAGTTCAAACTGCAGGGGACCCTCACGTAGGACCTCACTCCATTTTAATCAATCACTGTCCTCTTTAGAACAGCCCTTAACATATCTGAAGACTGTTCCCAGGTCCCCCCCTCAGTCTTCTTATCTCAAGACTAAACACGCCCAGTTTTTAAACCTTTCCGCACAGCTCAGGTTTTCTAACCTTTGATCATTTTTGTTGCTCTTCTCTGGACTTTCTGCAATTTGTCCAGCTGAGTCTTCCCCCGTGCCGAGTGGAGCGGGACAGTTACCGCCCATGTCTTACAAACAACACTCCAGTTAAAACACCCCAGAATGATATTAGCCAATTTCACCACTGCTTCACATCGTTGGCTCATGTTCAATTTGAGATCCATTCTAATCCCAGGATCCTTTCAGCAATATCCCCACCTACCCATTGACTCCCCATTTTCCAGCTGTGCCTTTGATTTTTCCTTCCCACATGAAGTCCTTTGCACTTGTCTTTACTGAATTTCATCTTGTTGAATTCAGACCAATTCTCCAATCTGTCAAGGTCATTTTGAATTCTAACCCGTCCTCCAAAGGGCAGGCAACCCCTCCCAGCTTGGTGTCACCTGCAAATGTTATCAACTCTCCACTCCATTATCCCAGTCATGAATGAACAAATTGAAGAGGAGCAGACTCAGGACTGGTATGTAGGCTCTAGAAATTATTCAATTTTGTGGCCTATTTTGTACAGGAGGTCAGAGTAGGTGATCACAATGGACCCTTCTGGCCTTGGAATCCAGCACGACTCCTGCAGTCACTTAAAATAGCTTTTAAAAAACTCCTGCCTGTGAAAAGGGTCCGTTGCCAAAGCCAGCTTGTTCCTTCACCTCCAAACAAGGGAATAAAGAAGCGGCACGTTCCTCACTCCTCCCAGCCCCCGGCCCACACACATACCTGCTGTCAGCGTCCGTGCGGATGGCAATGAGAAAAGGCCTCCTGAGTGACCTATTTTCATTTGGCCTAATCATTGCTACTCTCCTCCCTCTGCAGTGGAGCTATTTTGCAGATCAAGCCCATTTGCTGTCTAGTTCCCCATGTCCCTCCTGGATTTTATGTCAAGTTGTTTAATGGAGCACCTGCTTTTCTGGGTCAATGCATAATCCTCCAAAACCAGGGGAAGTGCCAACTCCGAACAGAGCGGTTTCAACAAAACACACCTTGAACAGCTCAGCTCTCATGGCGTTGCTCATTACGTTGATCACGGCGGATGTACCGGGAGGCTCAGCGGAGTGACCACTTTGCATGATGGTCCTCCCAGCTTCTGCAAACTGAACATGATCAGGGTTGTTCGGTCTTTGGACGGAAGCCTTTGCTAGAGCAGGTGTGTGCTGTGGGAAGGGAGGCTTTGCCTAGTGGTCCCTTTTCCCTCTCTGTATGGGACTAAACCAGTGCCACAGCAGCATAAGGTGTGATATGCAGCGGGACGGGCCATCTCTTTGAAGGGATGCACAGTTGAGAAGACGTAGCTATAGCTGCACACAAGAGTTTTGAATGCCCTCTAGTGGTAGATCTGAGTAAAGTATTACTTAGTACAGGAAATGCCTCTTGGACAGCATTACCCAGAATCCTCTTCCGTGCTGTCCACAGGAAGTGAACCAATACACACATTGACAAAAAAAATTGATTTCCTCTTCTGGGCTCCCAGTGCATCCTGTCTTTTCTCTCTTTGTCTTTTAAATGGTGAGTGTAACCTGTGCCAGCAGATTGTGTGTGACATCCTTTTCTGGCCACTGAATGTTCCAGGTCCGCTACAGGATAATAGCCTACTACACCTGCCACTTAGTGGAGGTTTTGCTTTAGCTCATGATATCTGCCCTATGGATTTGAAGGCCCCTGCTTCAAACCTTGCTGATGATTAAGGCTACGATTTAGTCAAGGGTATTTTTAGTAAAAGTCATGGACAGGTCATGGGCAATAAGCAAAAATTCATGGCGCGTGACCTGTCCATGACTTACACTAAAAATACCTGGGCTGTGATTAAATCTTGGGGCGGGGGGGAGGGGGGCACTGGAGGCTGCTGCTGTGGGGGAGGTTCCCAGAGCCAGCAGCTCCCGCTGTCGGGGGCCACAGACTGCGACTACTCCAACTGGCTGCTCGGGGGCCACTGCCTGAGGCCATGGACCCCGGCTGCTCCAGCCGGTCAGCAGGAGACTGGAGACTCCGGCTGCTCCGACCTGCCAGCTGGGGACTGCAGCTGCTCCGACTGGCTGCCCGGGGACCACTGCCTGAGGCCATGGACCACGGCTGCTCTGGCCACCCCGGGCCCGCTGCCGGGGGCCCGCTGGAGCAGTGGCTGGTGTGGCTGTCCCGGGGGACACCTGAGCAGATGGCCCTGGAGCCAGCTCTGGGGTCAGCCACACTGGCCCATGCAGAAGTCACGGAGGTTGTGGAAAGTCACAGAATCCGTGACTTCCCCGACCTCCATGACAGACACGGAGCCCTCCTGGTGATGCACTCAGAGAATGGGGTGAGATTTGTGGAGCCAGGGCTGTCTACATTTTGGGTTTCGTACGTTGTTGGGCTTATTGCTCAATACATAGTAATTATGGCTCCGTAGTTTTGACACAGCCAGGGTTAATACTTAACAAGACGCTGGGTGTTCAGAGAATGGAAAGTGATGCACGGCGGATCCATGGAAACCTCAAGGTCTCTGGGTTTTTTTCCTTATAGTCCTCATCTCCAAAGAGCCCCCTCATTGTACGGCAGAGCACAAGGTGAATCACTAGGGAGTAGTTTGCAAAGGAAAGTTATAACCCCAATGAAAGGGAAAGAAGATCAGTGCGCAGCACGACAGGGTTGCAGAGCAGAAAGAACACAAGGAAGGGGTTGGCGCACTGGCTAATGCTATTGGTGTGTTGGTCTCAGCAATGGGACCTCAAGCATAAAGAACTTCATAGCAGCAGCTAAAGCCAAAGAGCTATTCAGGGCCAATGCATTGATGATTGCAGCATGCTCCAGTCTGGCCGCTGTCCAGGTCAGAAAGATAATGACATTGCTTCTATGTCCTTAACGTGGCTCGGTGAGTCTGGAACGTGTCTAAAAAAGGTGCCCCGAGACAGATTTGTCCAGAAGCTGCGGAGCAAGTCAGTCCAGAAAAAGGGAGCAGAGAAAGGTCTGATTCTCCCGGTTGCGTGAGAAATAACGTTAGGTCTCTTCTCTTCTCTGCAGGTGGACTAGTTCTTTATACCTCGCCCACCACTGTAGCGCCTGACCGCTGCACAGAAACGACAAACAACAACTTATCTCCACAAGCACCACTTCCTTTCTTTCTTTCCTTCCGTCTTTCCAGGACCTTGGAACGCAGCATGAGGACCTTGCACAGGTGCTGGTATTGGATAGGCAGCCCGGCGTACCGGTCAGACCACCACGGTGAGGAGTTGCTGCCCACCTGTGTTGCATCGCAAGCACAGTTGGGCGAGTTGAAGGTGGCGAGGTATGCGGCTGTAAAACGGGGATTCCTTCACTGAAGTCAGTGGAGTTATTCCAGACAGGAAACTGTGAGTCAGCTCTCAGCTAGGGCTGCGGTGAATCTGGCCCCCAGGCACACGGGAGCAGCCAATCACTGAGCGGAGCCTGGATCAGGTGACCCCAGGCTCAGGTATTCCCACAGTCCCAGCAGAGCTGCAGGACCAGCGCTACCTGGCCAGGAACCCTCCTCCTGCCTGGCAGTGCACCAGGCTCCAGAAACTCCCAGCCTGCTCCTGCATCTATACCTGCTCCTCAGCCTTGCCTGAGCCCTGCCCTTGTCCTGATTCCCTCACCCCCAAAACCCTCAGACTCTGACTGGCTGGTTTTTGACCTTTGGCACATATCTGGACTCTGACTTCAGTGTCAGTTTGGCTTGTCTTTGAACTCTGATCACCTGGCTTCGACCTCTGGCTTGTGCCTGGACTCTGGCTATGGTTCTGATCTTGCTTTGTCTACAGACTCTACTCTCGGCATTGACCCCGGCCTGTCCCCAGATCTCGATCCCAGGTCCACCCTTGGCTCAGGCCCAGTCCTACGTATAAGCAGCGCTGAATGAGCGCTCCCCTGACATCTAGTGGTGAGCGGGGGAAGAGGACTTCAGGAGCCGACCTTGTTTGAATGGACACACCCACCCTGCCTTGGTGAGCAGCACGATGGGGCTGCTTTGCCCAAAGGATCACTTTTGGCGGGTGTTGGATTGCAAGTCACTTTGTTATTGGGTGCTGGGGTAATAAAGGGTCGTTATCCTTGTTGTGTTAATCACGGGCAGCAGAACTGTGCTTGGCACACCCTGACTGAGGGACTCACCCTCAGCTGAACTGTTCTTGCTAAGCAGGGGGTAGGGGGTCCAAAGCCTAGCAGAGAACAGGTGTTTATTCCTGATGATGTTGGTACTGCCTGAGGGTCCTAGATGCCATTTCATCCTCTCCACGGTATCATGATAGAGCTAATTAAGATTATTTTGGGAGTCTTTTATTACAGATCAATAGAGCTGAAATCTCTAATAACCCGGACAAAGCATTAGACCTGCTTTGAGACCATATCTCTAATGAGCGTGACTGGTCAGCCGGCACTGGCAGTGAGGGTCCCCCACTGAGAGCTGTGTTAAGAGATGGGACCTCAAGTCATCCCAGAGGCTGTAGTGGAGCAATCAGCTGGGTGGAGTGAGTGGCCAATGGCAGGGTGGGGCGAGCAGCTGATGCTGGAGCGGGGCGAGAGATTGACAGCTATATGCCTGAATGTTCCAGGGAATGGCACCCATTTCTTTCAGGAGGAATTCTCTGGGTCCATATCCCCCATATCACCCTGTGAGACCCACACACCATGCAGCCACCATCTGCATGGGTCTCAGCTCCCTAGGGGAGAGTCAGCACATTGGGCTGGAGGCATGAGAGCCATGGGGCAGGGGTGGCACTCGCTTTGCAGCAGAGAAGCTCGGGGGTCAGACCCCCTGTACATAATAAAGAGACAAGAGACAGCCTCTGTCAGAGCCTATTCTTCTGAAAGCTGCAGCACAGAGGATGGAAGGCTCCAGGGGCGTTGACGCTGCTGCGGCTCTTTCAGCCTGGCTGTCCCTGTCAGAGCATGAAGCTCTTTCCTGGCCTGACTCTGTTGTTCTCCTGCGGTGGCATCAGGGACTGCGTTAACGTCTGCCTGGGCTCCCGCTTCCTCCTCCCTGGCTCTGCAGGGGAGCATCCATGTTCCTGGAGGTACATGCAGCAGCTTGGCCTCTGAGGCATGCAGTGTTGTCTTTGGCCACATGTCACAGGCCTCACGTGAAAACATCTTGGAGTGACTCAAGGAGGATGAGGGACAGATGAATTCACCTCAGGATAGTGTAATCCCACTACCACCACCATCCTTCTCCAGGCAGACACCCGTCCAGCTCAGTCTCTTCTCTGGCAATGAGATGTACAGTGTGTAACTACCATCGACCTGACGCTGTAGTTTCCAGTCAGCTCACTGCGCTTGCAGCCAGAAAAACGTCAGGACTTTGAAGAAGGATCCGCTCTCTCCAGTGCCGGAGCAAATCACCTCCCTTCCATTTCTGGGCCTGCAGGGACAGCTTCTGTTCTGTCCTCCACGGGGGGAGCTCAGCTCCCCGATCCCGCACTGAGCTTCCACATGCACTAGACAGACGCACGCTCACATTCACCGACACACCAGCAAGACGCTGCTCCCGCGGGAGCGGGGAGGGGAAAGGATCCCGTGCAGAGAGGGAGGTTGATAGACATCCCAGGAAGCCCGGATGGCCTGAGCTTGACTCAGCAGCCCCCGGCACGAGCATCACAAGCGATCGGTGACATGCTCACATCTGAGTCCATGGCAACCTTCATTCAACGCTCTGTTGAGAGCCATCCTCCGGCAGGGCAGGATGGTTTAAAAGCAAAGCTGCTTGGCTGAGGGAATGGGGACAAGCCGGGAGCCTTTCTGCCTTAGATTCCTGCTTCAGCGCTTGCCCCGGGGAAGCAGCGAGGGACAGCGTGTCTGCACCACAGCTAGCGACCAGGTAGTGACTCTCAACAGGGCTCGCGTCCACCGTGGCTCCGTAACGGTGGCAGCTGACTGTGCGGCTCGGATGGCACATTGTAGCCTCCAGCCGTCACGCTTGGTCCGGACCCTCCAGCTGCACCTGAGTCAGACGGTCCTCCCAGCTCCCACGATGCATTGCCTCACATGCTGCTCTGTATGAACGCCCTCTGGGCTCCCTAGCCTCAGGCCACGGCACTGGGAGACAGCTGCCTGGACTTGCCCAGCAGGCACTGATACCGATGGCTAGGCAGCGTGTCGGGTGCATGCTCAAAGCCGCTGGCACATGGCTGCAGGGTGCGGAAGGTCCCGGAGCGGTGGAAGCTCCCTAAAAGTGGAGGGCCACTGGCGCCCGAACCATGGCTCTGACCCCCAGACCACCCATTCCTCCCAAGGCCCCGCCCCCAGGCTGCCTCTTCCCCTGAGGCCCTGCCCCCACACCCATAGGCGGCGAGTTATATGAGCCCGTGGGGCCCGTGCTCCACCAATATTTAGGAACGTGGGCCCAGCTCCACCAATGTTTGGGCTTATGAGGCTTTGGGCGGGCCCTCGATTCAGGGGGATGCGGGTCCAGGGCAGTCTGGGAGGTTAGTGGGGGGCCTGGCACCAGCAACAGTGAGCAACCCGGCCCCAGGCCTCCCCGGTCTGCCCCCTCCCCAACCCCATTCCACCCCTTCCCCCCAGACCCCCGCCCCTTTCCGGCTTCCGCCCCCTTGCCTGAGCAATGCCAGGAGCTGGCGGGGTGGGCTGGGGCCGGATCGCTCACTGCTGCCAGCACTAGGCCCCCCACTAGCCTCCCAGGCTGCCCTGTACCCCACGTCCCCCTGAAGCACAGGGCTCCCCAAAGCACGGGGCCTGGGGCAGTTGCCTCAGTTAGTCCTATGGACAGGACAGCTCTGCCTGGACCCTGCATTGTCCTGAAGCACGGGGCCCCCCCAAAGCATGGGGCCTGGGCCGGTTGCCCCGGCCCATCGTATGGACAGGACAGCTCTGCTCGGACCTGTTCTGGGCACCACCAAAAATTATACAAACCTGGCAACCCTGCCCACGCCACCTCTTCCCCCGAGGCCCCGCCCCCGTACTGCCTTTTGCCCCCAAAACCCTGCCTCCCACTCACTCCGCTCCATCCACTCTCCCAATCTCTCACCTGTACAGCTGGTAAAAAGTGAAGGGGCCATGGCCCCTGGCCCCCCTGTTCCAGTGCCCCCGCTGTGGTCTCTTGGATTGTGACTCAGGAGATCGGGGTCCTGACTCAACCCCTGTATGAGCTGGAGTGAGGTCCTTGGACTCTGTTTCCCTGTCCTTGTCCCTTTAGATTGTAAGGGCGTCACAAAAGGGACTATCCCTTCCTAGGTGTCTGTGCAGCATCTACGTTCGGGGCCTTTCCCGTGCTCCTGTAATACAGTTAATGAACAATAACTGCGTGGGCCCAACTCAGCCGAGTGTGTTGGCCCTGGATCAGCCACGATTGTGACAAGCTAGTCACCAAATGCTAGTGCACATCCAGTGTAGGTGTCCCCGAGAGTCAGCGCCAGCCGCTCCATGTCCGCCGTGCCAGGAGGAGACGGGCCTCCCTCCAACGACCCCACCTGGCAGCAGTCAGTCACTATCTCATCAGGGACCGAATGGTGGGGTGGAGAGCACATTTCCACCCGCAGAGGGGGTCAGTCCAGGTCAGGGTGAGGCATACCAGGAGCAGGCAAGGCCACCTGGGGGCCGCGTACGTGCTATTTCTGCTCCGGGGATAAATAGAGCTGTCACTCTGGCACCTTTCACCAGCACTAAATTCAATTTGCATTTCTTAAAGAATAAAACTGACATGTGGGCGGCTAATGGAGAAGGAGAAAAGAGAATGGCGCGGGGCGGGGGGAGGAGAAGGGAATCGTGCCTGTGGGTTCCTAGCGGACTCCGATGCAAGGTGCTTGCTCTTAAAAGCTTCCAAGTGGCTTTTATTCCCCTGTAAACATTCCATTGTGATCCTCACCCACTTTGCTTTAATGATGCTTGAAATTAACAATTCTGGAGCCTCGGTTTCCAGCCTGTAGCCACAGGCTCCTGTGCTGGACTTCCCTGCGGTTCTCACAAACGAAGCAGCATTCGGCAAGTGGATGAGAGACCTGCTAGGGCCATGGAGCTGCCCTAGGGAGCGGATGCTTGCAGAACAGCAGTAGATGCTTTCTCTGCTTTCCTATGACATGTTACCATGGCCCTGTCTGCAGGAGCAGCGGTTTGCCAGTTTCCTGAACAACTTCCAACCAGCCGGCTCCCTACATCCCACGTGTGGTTTCCGTCGGATCCAATATTCCTCTCCCCGTCCTGTCCTAGACTGTGCTGTGGCGTTGCTGGGTGCCGTGACCAAGTCCATAGGTTCCCCCCACCCCCAGGGCTGGAAGGATTTCCCCAGAACGGCATGTGAAGTGAATGCCGTGAATTCTACCCCTGCTTCCCAGGGGTGTTAGGAGACTGACCTAAGACCTCGGAGAGCCATCGCTGCGGTGCAAAGCCCTTGTTCTTTATTGCTGTTGTGTTTGCGTCTGCACATGTGCACAAGCCCTCTCCGGGAGGCGAGCTCTGCGGAGGAGGTCCTCTCGTCGCTTAATTTAATCATGGCACACCCCGAAGGGCGGTGGTCTCCTTGCTGATCAAACACCACCGTCTCTAGCTAGGTCCTTAAGGGGGGCTGGCTGGATGCTCAGTCTACGTCCGCAACTGGTGACCTAGTCGTGCCACCAATGCTTTTGGTGCCCACATGATCGCCTGCTGTGTCACGGCGTCCTTGGTAAATACTCTTTGGACTTCATTGGTCTTCCACCCTGATAATAAGTCCCTACCAAAAAAGGCACTGGCTGAAGCCAAACCAGTGCTGATGGCAGCAGTTTCTGGCTTTGCCTATGAATAGGGCCCTACCAAATTCACAGCCATGAAGAACGCATCGTGGACCGTGCAATCTGGTCTCCCCCCGTGAAATCTGGTCTTTTGTGTATTTTTACCCTGTACTATACAGATTTCACGGGGGAGACCAGCGTTTCACAAACTGGGGGGTCCCAAACCAAAAGCGGGTCATGAGGGGTGGTAAGGTTATTGTAGGAGGTTGCGGTATTGCCACCCTTGCTTCTGTGCAGCCATCAGAGCTAGGTGGCCAGAGAGCGGCGGCTGCTGACCTGATGCCCAGCTCTGAAGGCAGCGCCGCCACCAGCAGCAGTGCAGAAGTAAGGGTGGCAATACCATACCAGGCCATCCTTACTTCTGCGCTGCTGCTGACAGCAGCGCTTCCTTCAGAGATGGGCTCCTGGCCAGCAGCTGCCGCTCTCTGGTGGCCCAGCTCTGGAGGCAGCAGAAGTAATGGTGGTAATACCATGATCCCCCCTACAATAACCTTGCGACCCCCTCACAGCCTCTTTCTGGGTCAGGACCCCTACAGTTACAACACCGTGAAAGTTCAGATTTAAATATCTGAAATCATGACATTTATGATGTCTAAAATCCTATGGCCATGAAGTTGACCAAACTGGACCATGAATTTGGTAGGGCCCTAGCTATGAATAGTCGCATTTCTGATCTCGGCCTGCCACTTACTATGCAGCAGCTGACACAGACGCCAGGAATCAAAAATGCCAGTCCCGCGCTCACTCTGCAGCGTTCCTCTGCACCCACTGCCGTGCAACAGACCTGGTGCGGCCGCGTTTCTGTAAATCCTCCGTGTCAGTCACTCGGCTGGTCCCGGCTGCAGAGGCATGCGGCAGAACTGAATTTGGCTTGCTCGCCCATTGCTGCGTCCGCTCGGCAGAGCAAACAGGGGTGTGTAGGTAACGTCAGGAGCAGGTGCCACCCAAGGGCACCCCGGGAGCAGCTCTGGTGTGTCAGAAGGAGGCATTTTGAACCCTGCTTCTCTGGCCATGACTGGGCTACAGACTCATGGAAGGAGGCCACAGAGTTGTAGGGGAAAGGGAACCAGCAATGCTGTCTCATGAGTGCAGCTATGGACAGGGATGCAAAAACCCAGTTAGCTCGATGGAAGGGGAAGTGAGGGCTTAAATCTCTGGACATTATATTATGGGATTATAGTGCACGGTTAATGACATCTACAAACACTCCTAATTCTCAGACAAACCCTGCTTCCATTTTGGATGATGGGAGTTTTTCGAGGAGGCTCTAAGCCACCGTTTTTGTGCAGGTTGTATTTATCTATTCGATATCAATTATATATTGCGTCCTGTGTAGACTGCATATTTCCATGGCTAAGGACGCGGCTGCCTGCAGAGACAAGCAGACATTTTGTGTTCGGGTCCGTGTAGACTGTTGGAGGAGATATACCCACTGCACTCTCTCCTGGAGACTTTGCATATGCTCTTTCTGAGTGTGTTGTCCTTTTAATCTAAAAGTCATCTAGATTCAAAATATACTACACCTCTACCCCGATATAACGCTGTCCTCGGGAGCCAAAAAATCTTACCGCGTTATAGGTGAAATCGCGTTATATCGAACTTGCTTTGATCCACCGGAGTGCGCAGCCCCGCCCTCCTGGAGCACTGCTTTGCCACATTATAGCCGAATTCATGTTATATCGGGTCGTGTTATATCGGGGTAGAGGTGTATTTGTTTATGGAGAAACATAATAGCAGAGGGAGGGGAAGAGAACAAATCTGCGGCTTGTCAGACTGGAAGGTTTCAAGTTTAACTGTAGTTGGTAGCAAAGATTGGGTTCAAGATGGAAACATTTGGATTTGGAATGACCAGGTTTTGGTGGCACTTGGATCCGTGGCTTTTGTTCAACTCACCATAAAAGATGGGTGATATTATATGTTTAATTGCAGTATATGATTCAGCCACCTGATTTCTCTGTGTGTTGAGCTGGAAGTTTAGACAGAGTGTGGTCCCTGGTAAACAAAGGAAGCAAAGCTGGAATTCAAGCTATGTGGAAACCTGTTTGTATCTATAGTGATTGAAGTCACTAAAACACAGGATTGGGGACTTCAACGGCAGAGTCCAGGGAAGGGTCTTGTGGCCTGCAGCGTGCAGGGGGTCAGACCAGATGATCATAATGGTCCCTTCTGACCTTAAAGTCTATGAGTCTATGAGTGTGGCTGTTTTAGATGGACTTTGATTCCACAGAGTATGACCATGGAGACCATATGCAAAATGTGGAGCTGGAACTGGGTTCAGATTTCAAATATTCCCATGGGTAATGGTCTAGGCCTATCACTAGCCAAAAGGAATCAGAGTTGCTTTATAAGATCAGACACACTCATGTCAGCAGCTGCATCTCCATCCAGATGGGTGTTTGCAGCCAAGTCATGGCTCACAGAAAGAGCTCTCTGGTTTCTCTGCAGGAAGTTTCTCACATGCTGCTTGAGATCTTATCAGGGAGAAGAGACGGCAATGAGCTTTGTACAGAGACCAAAGAACACTTGATCCATGCGTCACACAGAAGATAACGGACTGAGACCTGGAGGGGAATGTGTTAGAGATGGGAAAAACCTCTTGGGTCCTGCTGAACCAGGACTAGAGGTCTCAGGAGAACAGGGGAGATACCGAGTGCTTCTGGACAGGCCGGAAACGCAGCAAGATCAGTTGCCTAATGTGACCGGGGTCCTGGGAGGGCCACACTGAGATTGTTCAATTAGTGCAAACTGCAAAGAATGGGGCAGACGAGCCCCCCAAACTGGTGGCTATTCCAGTACTTCGATTCACCACGGCAGCAAGAAAACAGCTTCTACAATAGCTCACTGGTTACCCAGAAGCCAAAACCACAGCTCCCTTAAAGCACCCCAGCCTTGGGCTCCCACCCAGACGGCCAAGTCAAATATGAGGAGGATTAATGAAAATCTTGTTCATCATATAAAAAGTTCTACCAGTCCCAAAGGATCGGACGCATTTACCTCCCAGGTCACTGAATATCCCAGCTCTTACCCAAATCCACGCTACAGCCAATTCTTATTAACTAAACTAAAAGGTATTAAAAAAGAAAACGTGCTGGTTAAAAGCTCAGAATACACACAGATGTGAACAGAGTTCTTAGCTCAGTTTCATAGTGGACATGGTGAGCTGTTGAGTTGCAAAAATTCTTTCCAGAATCCGTTTATCATCCAACGTCCAAATATCCAACATCAGGGTGACCCAGAACGGAACTGGAGACATCAGGGTTGAGACTCAAATGTCCCCTGACGAAGCTTAAGCAGATCTGAGGTGAAAGCATCAGGGCCCAAGATTTCTTTATATAGGTCACTGGCAGGCGATGCTCGCCTCTTGCCAGCAGGTTTTCCTTGGGTGAAGAATGGTAGCTTCGAAATAGAATTACCTATTTCCTATGTATACACAGGTAACTAGTTGTATGCATGAGCATAAAGTAATCATCCATTAAGTAAAAACAACAAGGAGTCTGGTGGCACCTTAAAGACTAACAGATTTATTTGGGCATAAGCTTTTGTGGGTAAAAAACCCACTTCTTCAGATGCATCAGAAAACCTCACTTCTTCAGAAATATCCCCATTTTATCCCCTTTTCTTACCCACGAAAGTTTATGCCCAAATAAATCTGTTAGTCTTTAAAGGGCCACCGGACTCCTTGTTGTTTTTGTGGATACTAACACGGCTCCCCCGATACTTGGCATCCATTAAGCAGTTCATAGAAAGTTTACTACGAACTTCCAAGAGGCATATAGACAATGACATTATTACATTCAGGTTTCATCTAAATGTTAATATTCCCTTTTGATCTCTGAATCACCAGGTATAGTAACAGACAGGAACCATCTATTTACATGGCTAACATCTAACAAGATATAAGTAAACACATACTATTAGTATTCTCTCTAATTCGCTAACAATACAGGTTTGCATTTCAAAGCTCTAGTCGACTGAATGTGGCTAGGTTGCTATTTATAAGGAATAGCCCCACTCCATTTATATACTTCTCTACTATGGATTTTAAAGGCTGAATTTGGGTCATTTAGCCTGCAAGTTGCTTAACCCCGTCCGGCCTGGTGTCACACCTAGCCCCAGGAAAGAGTCATGTGCTGCATACTACTGTATGGATCCCCTGCCCCCCTCCAGTTTGGTTAGCAGAGAGGCACAGGAGTGACAGTACTGGGGCAAGGAGGCTCCATGGCGTTTAGCCTCCCAAGCGCCCAGCGTCCCCTCCTCCAACACTTTGCCAGGTTTGGACTCAGGACGGAGCATGCCTTCATTATGATTATTTATTATTTGCTTGTCCGTAGCACCTGGGAGCCCCAGCCATGGACCTGGCCCCCGTGTGCTAGGCGCTGTACAAACACGGCTTTGCATTCAAGCGTAAAGTTCTGCTCAGCTCTGGGCAGAGAAGCATCTGACTCCACATTGAGCTGCAGCGCCAGATGGTCTCTGCAAGAACGTGATGGGGGCGAGGCAAGGGAGTGAATGGTGCCTGGGAAGCCCCCCCCGGCATGCTGCCAAATAGCATCATAAATGGGGCAAGTGTGCAAGTGCACTGCTGCTCTCTACAGGACAGATTCGGAACTGTCTGACAGTGTGTCATATACCCTAGACTGCTAATAATCCAGGGCAACCGCCGCTTCTTTTTCCTTGCTGTCAGGGGCTACTTCGCTACCTCTCTCCACAGCTTTAGGAGTGGCTGGAATGCTACCGTAATAGTCCAAAGCTTATTACGCCAGGTAGGTCAGCGTTATCCCCATTTTACAGATGGGGAAACTGAGGCACGGCATTTGTGTGTTAGAGGGCCATGACTCGTCCAAATCCCCATAGGACAACAGCCTGAGGAATCCCGACGTCTGTGCTAACCACTAGGCCACACTCTGCCAATAGCTTCCCACTGCAAACGACCCAATCAGACAGTAGCTCGGCGCCTCCAGCCAGAACAGAGCCCCCGGCCCCGAGCGACACGCTCGCGCCAGCTCTGGGGGAGTGGCGTAGGTGGCCTGGTGCTTCATGCCTTCACTCTGCCGCATCGGCGCCTGTGAGAACGAGCTGTGATGGGGAAAGCACATGACAGTTTAATGGGGCGGCTGATGAAATAATGACTGTTTTAAAGTCTGCCAGAGCGCGGCTGTGTGTCTATTAAATCGAGGTAGCTAGTCATCTGCTGAGTTTATTACCATGTTGCAGGGGGAGAAGGGGGGGGATAGCAGCTTCACCTGGGGCATGTATATTTTTTCCCATGGATGAATGTGATTGAAGGGGGCTAAGGTAGCCATTAGCTCAGCTAAGTGCCAAGCCCCCAGGCTGCCGGCAATTTGTAACTTTAACATGGCCCTTCTCCGGCAGGTGTTTAAAGGCAGATTCATCCTGGTACAACATCCGGATGGAGGAGGGGTGATTTGAGCCTCCTTTTTTAGGGGGTCGGGGGAGGCCCTGGGAGCTGGCGCAGCACCTGGCTAGCACCCCTCTTTCCACAGCCCCTGGGGTGCAGACTTAGAATATCAGGCTCGGAAGGGACCTCAGGAGGTCATCTAGTCCAACCCCCTGCTCAAAACAGGACCAATCCCCAGACAGATTTTTGCCCCAGATTCCTAAATGGCCCTCTCAAGGATTGAACTCACAACCCTGGGTTTAGCAGGCCAATGCTCAAGCCACTGAGCTATCCCTCCTCCCGCCCGAGCGCAAGTCTGCCTCAGCCACACACCCTCCCTCCTATGCCCCGCCCCACCTCAGAACACTCCTGTGTCCCTACAGATGTCCTGCCTCGGGGGAGTTCCCCGACCTGTCCTACGGCTCCTTGACGCCAGTCCGGCTGGCATACAGGGGCTGCAGGGATACTCAGGAGGGGAATGACAATCTTTGGGCCTGATTCTCCCGCTCCCTGGCACCCCGTATTGTCATGTGCCAAGGGGAGCAACACGCCACGGGCTGAAGGAGAGTGAACCCCCATCGTGGGGGCTCTGCACAGAGCGGTGATTCGATCTTAGCAACACCCTCCAACTTCTAGGTGTTGCTAAGATCATCTGGCTGACACCCTGCTGGGGGTTTCTAAGCGACAGACAATGGAATCAGTCCAGTACTCGATGGACATGGTAGAATTATCAATACTAATTTACAAAGAATGACTTTAAAAAAAACAACACAAACATGTAGGGACAAAATGAGAAAGGCCAAGGCACAAAATAAGATTAAACCAGCAAGGGACACAAAGGATAACAGGAAAAATGAGGCGGGAAAGACAATAACTGGAAACACTGCACTGGCCAAAGTGTTAAATGCCTTTTTTTTTTTTTTTCAGTTTTCATAGCAGTGATCGGACGACTAACATAGTGAACATGAGTGTAAACGGGGCAGGATCTGAGAGTGAAACAGGGACAGAGTTAAGAATTACATAGGCAAGTTAGATGTCTTCAGGTCAACAGGTCCGGACAAAATACATCTGACTTAAGGAACTGGCTGAAGATATCTCTGAGCCATTAGCGATTATCTTTGAGAACTCATGGAGGACAGGAGAGATCCCAAAGGACTGGAAAAGAGCAAATATCGTATCTAGCTACAAAAAAGGGAGTAAGGACAACCCGGGAATTATGGACCAGTCATCTTACCTTTGGTACCCAGAAAGATAATGGAGCAAATAATCAAACAATCAATTTGTAAGCACGTAGACAATAAGAAGGCGATAAGAATCAGTCAACATGGATTTGTCAAGAACAGATCATGTCAAACGAACCTAATATCCTTCTTTGATGGGGAAACAAGCCTTGTGGACAGGAGGAGCTGCCTGCAGTGACTCGCGAGCAAGAGTACCAGTGTCAGGGCAGACTGTTAAAAACTAGGGTACAAACCCCAAACTGGCTGTGAGTTCTATACTTTGATTTCACCAACCAATTATCAGTGTAAACTCCTCAGGTGCTAGAACAGCCTTAACATGGAGTCACAGAGTCCCCGTGGGCACTCCGATCTGTCTCACCACCCAGATGAGCCTGCCTTTGTGATAGATGGTCCCTTACACCAACGATCACAGCAATATTCGGGTTACTTCCAGTCCCAAAGGACCAGTCACTTACCCCGGTCAGTTGCACCCTAGATCTCACACCAAAGACAACACTTGTAGCCAATCCTACAATAAACTATCTAAAGATTTATTAACTAGGAAATGAAAATAGGAGAGTTATGTAAGTTAAAGCAGGTAAACATATAAACACAAATGAGATACAGTCTTAAGTTTAAAAAAGTATTAGAAGCTCCTATAATAAGAAAGCTCTATATGACCTTTAGGGCTAATGCAGGCTATGCACTGGGGATTTCTTGCTTATGCCTAGCAAACCTTGCCCCGCACAGTCCAAGCAGCATAGAGATAATCAGTATCTTCTGTTTAGGGTTTGTACCCCTACCCCCACCATGTGCTCTGAGCTGCAAACTCAGCTGATGGGAGGAATCCACTGGCATGACTCATCTTCTTGTGCGGAAGAGCAGAGCAATAAAGTCTTTTATCCTCTCTAGCGTCCCACAATAGTCCGTCTGGTGTCTATGACCCTCTCCTTTGGGCAGGATGTAACACCTTCTGTTGCAGACCAGCACTTCACACCAGTTAATGTTTCTCTCCTGGCCGGTGATCTACATACGCCTGGTCTGTAATACAGAGTCAGGTCGATGCAAGGCAGCTTACCTCCACCTAACTATGGAAGTGTCCACCCTTAAATTTCGCTCCTGCCGACATAACTGCCCCGCTCCGCCGACTTAATAACTCCACCTCCACGAGCAGCATAGAGTCAAGGTTGATGTAGTTACGTCGACGCAGTGTCAGTGTAGGCACTGTGGTGCTTATGTCGACTGTTACTGGCTGGCAGGAGCCGTCCCACAATGCCCCACACTGACAGTACAAATGATACAAGCGCTCCTGGTGAGGAGTCAGACACACACTGCCAACACAAGAAGCAAAGTGTAGACACACACAGGTGATAGAATTGCGGCGGCAGCTGTATGCCAATGTAAGTTAGGGTGACGATTTTGTAATGTAGGTATGGCCATAGTCGCAGAAGTTTACAATACAGCCGCGCAGATGTTCCCTCACAATATGGCATACGGACGTTCTAAGGGAGATGAATGCAGGCAGTTCACTAGCATTCAATAATGTGTCAACACTAAACACATTCCTATCATTCGAATACCTATTTTAACAGCACTAACACCCAGGCGAGCCAGACTGATTCCAGCTCAGTATTTGTCCGTGTTCCTTTGAGTCATAGGGACCTTGGCATGAGGTGGCATCTGGTCTGTCAGCATCCCGGGGGCAACAGTAGATGTGGCATATCTCAACTTTAGCAAGGCTTTTGATACTGTCTCATGTGACCTTCTCATAAGCAAACTAGGGAGATATAGCCCAGATGAACCTAATATAGGGATATAGGATGGGTGCACAACTGGTTGAAAAGCCGTACTCTGAGAGTGATTAGCAATGGTTCACAGTCAAGCTGGAAGAGCATAAGGGATCTCTTCTGGGTTTGGTGCTATTTGTTAGCTTCATAAATGATTTGGATGGGCATGGCAACAGGTTTAAAACAAATAAAGGAAGTTCTTCTTCACACAGCGCACAGTCAACCTGTGGAACTCCTTGCCTGAGGAGGTTGTGAAGGCTAGGACTATAACAGGGTTTAAAAGAGAGCTAGATAAATTCGTGGAGGTTAAGTCCATTAATGGCTATTCGCCAGTATTGGTAAGTGTCCCTAGCCTCTGTTTATCAGAGGGTGGAGACGGATGGCAGGAGAGAGATCACTTGATCATTACCTGTTAGGTTCACTCCCTCTGGGGCACCTGGCATTGGCCACTGTCGGCAGACAGGATACTGGGCTAGATGGACCTTTGGTTTGACCCAGTACGGCCGTTCTTATGTTCTTATGGATAATGGAATAGAGAGAACACTGGGAAGAGTTGCAAGCATGCTGAAGAACAAGATTAGAATTCAAAATGATCTAGATCACTTGGAGAAATGGTCTGAAGTAAATAGGATGAAATTCAATAGGGACAAATGCAAAGTGCTCCACTTAGGAAGGAACATCAGTTGCACACATACAAAATGGGAAATGACTGCCTAGGAAGGAGTGCCGCAGAAAAGGAGCTGGGGGCTTAGTGGATCTCACACTAACTATGAGTCAACAGTGTAACGCTGTTGCAAAAAAAACAAACATCATTCTGGGATGTATTAGCAGGAGTGTTGTACGCAAGACATGAGAAGTAATTCTTCCGCTCTACTCCGCGCTGATTAGGCCTCAACTGGAATCCTGTGTCCAGTTCTGGGCCCCACATTTCAGGAAAGATGTGGGCAAATTGGAGAAAGTCCAGAGAAGAGCAACAAAAATGACTAAACATCTAGAAAACATGATCTAGGAGGGAAGATTGAAATAATTAGGTTTGTTTAGTCTGGAGTAGAGAAGACAGAGAGAGGACATGATAACAGTCTTCAAGTATGTAAAAGGTTGTTATAAAGAATAGAGCAATAAATTGTTCTGCTTATCCACGAAGGACCTGACAAGAAGCAATGGGCTTAAACTGCACCAAGGGAGGTTTAGGTTGGACTTTAGAAAAAGCTTCCTAACTGTCCGGGTGGTTAAACGCTGGAACAAATTACCAAGGGAGGTTGGTATGAGGGAATCTCCATCATTAGAGGTTTTTAAGAGCAGGTTGGACAAACACCTGTCAGGGATGGATTAGTTAATAAATAGTCCAGTCTCAGAGCAGGGGATTGGAGTAGATGACCTATCAAGGTCCCTTTCAGATCTACATTTCTATGATTCTGTAATACAGAAAAGGCAGAGTATTATAAATAAATAAATACATATTATAAATAATAAATATTATTAAATATTTCTGTTCTATATTTGGGGGGGAATCCTTGGTGCAGTCTCATCATATGATGATGATAACACTCTTTCCATTCCACTAGTATCCCTGGAGGATGTTAAACAGAAGCTACAAAAGTTAGATATTTTTAAATCAGCAAGTTCGGATAACTTGCATCCAAGAGTTTGAAATGAGTTGGCTGAGGAGTTCGCTGGACCATTAATGTTGATTTTTCAATAAGTCTTGGAACACTGGGGAAGTTCCCGAACACTGGAAGACAGCTAATGTTGTGCCAGGTTTTAAAAATGTAAGCAGGATAATCCAGGTGATTATGGACCTGTCAGCCTACCATTGATCCTGGGCAAAATAATGGAGCAGCTGATACGGTACTCAATTAATAAAGAATTAAAGGCGCACAATGCAATTAATACAAATCAACATGGGGTTTTGGAAAACAGATCCTGTCAAACTAACATGATATCTTTTTCTGATGAGTTTACAAGTTTAGTTGATGAAGGTAATAGTGTTGCCATAATATACCTAGACTTCTGTACGGCGTTTGACTGGATACCACACAACATTTTGATTAAAAAACTAGACTACTATAAAATTAAGATGCACACATCTTTCTTGAACACTTCTGCCTTAAATGGATTAAAAACTGGCTAACTGATAGGTCTCAAAACGTAATTGTAAATAGGGAATCATCATCAAGCAGGTGTGCTTCTAGTGGGGTCCAGCAGGGTCTTGCCCTATGCTATTCAACGTTTTTATCAATGACCTGGAAGAAAACATAAAATCAGAAGAGGACAAATCAGTGACCTGTATAACTTAGTACACTGGGTGCAAGCAAACAATATGAGTTTTAATACGGCTAAACGTAACTGTCTACGGCTAGGAACAAAACATGCTGTCCATACTTACAGACTGGGGGACTCTATCCTGGGAAGCTGTGAGTCTGAACAAGATTTCAGGGTTTGTTGTGGATAATCAGCTGAACAGGAGCTCCCGGTGCGACGCTGTGGCCAAAAGGGCAAATGTGATCCTGGGACTCATAAACAGGGAATCTCAAGTACGAGTAGACAGGTTGTTTCACCTCTATGTTTGGCACTGGTGTGACTGCTGCTGGAATCCCGTGTCCAGTTCTGATGCCCACCATTCAAGAAAGACGTTGATACATTGGAGAGGGTTCAGAGAAGAGCTACGAGAATGATTAAAGGATTAGAAAACCTGAGTGATAGTCTCAAAAAGCTCAAGCTATTTAGCTTAACAAAGAGAAGATTAAGGGGTGACTCAGTTACGGTCTATCAGTATCTACATGGAGAACAAATATTTACTAATGGACTCTTCAATTTATCAGCCAAAGGTCTAACAGCATCCAATGGCTGGAAGTTGAAGCTAGACACATTCAGGCTGGAAATACGGTGGACATTTTGAACAGTGAGAGTAATTAACCACTGGAACAATTTACCCAGGGTCGTGGTGGATTCTCCATCACTGACCATTGTTAAACCAAGGCCGGCTGTTTTTCTAAAACCTCTGCTCTAGGGATTATATTGGGGACATTCTCTGGCCTGTGCTATACAGGAGGTCAAACTAGCTGATCACAGTGGTCCCTTCTGGCCTTGGCATCTAGGCATCTATCATTTTTTAAAAAATATCCCTATTTGGTTTCCCCTGGATATTTATGGGTAACTACACATGGAACACCCAGGGAAGCAAGCAAGCTTTAGGTGTGGTATTATTTATCCCCAGGAACGTGATGTGCTATTGCCTGAATAAAGAGACCTCACCATTCGGCCCCATCACTAGCTGCAGATCAAGCCCCCTGAGGGCACTGCAATGTTATTGTGCACAGAGAAGTCCTTAGTTCACTGGTGCCGTTTTTACACTCAGGCCAGCCCAGTCTATGGTGTTTCATTCAGGTGTGTGGTCCTTACAATCCCTCGCTTTTTTCACCCATGGATTTCAAAGTGCTTTACAAAGGTGGCCGGTATCATTATCGCCATTTTACAGATGGGGAAACTGAGGCACAGAGGGGGGACTCGACTTGCCTATGGTCACCCCGCATGCCAGTGGCAGAGCCAGGACTAGCACCCAGGTCTTCTGAGTCCTGGCCCAGTGCTCTAGCCACTAGGCCATTACTTGGATCAGGTTGTTTATCCACGTTCCCGCTCCCAGCCTCAGTTTCCCCAGCTGTAAAATAGGGGTCATAACACCTACCTTCAGGCTGGCGAGGTTTAACCACTTTGAAGATCCCCAGATGAAAGACCCTGTAGAGGGGACCATATAATGATGTTAGCCCCAGTACTCAAAGGCTTGAGGGGAACAAAAGCTCTCTGGCGCCTCCTATGGGGGAAAAGGGGGCAATTGAAAATGTGGCTACCCACTGACAGGTTTAATCTGCATAATGATCGCTTGCTTCAAAGCAGCCCCGAGAGGTGTTTCAGGCCATGTGATCGGGAGTTTCTTTATGCTTTGTGCATAGCCATGGGTGTTAAATGGTTTCTGTAACTCGGCACATGAAGGGGTATACAGGCACCCAAATATAGTAGTC
The DNA here is from genome assembly GCF_013100865.1 of Trachemys scripta elegans. Lineage (NCBI taxonomy): Eukaryota > Metazoa > Chordata > Testudines > Emydidae > Trachemys > Trachemys scripta. The sequence goes on along the minus strand of NC_048298.1, from coordinate 347,156,562 downwards.
AGTGGGCTCAGACTGGGTAGGAACTGTAACGGCGACACTTGGTTTGGATTCTTACTCTGATGAGAGAGAGAGATGATCTTACACTATTGGAGGATAGCAGAGACCGAATTTCAACATCTCCTCTGAACTGAGAGCATCACAGCCAGATCGGTGACTGTTCATTATATTTAATTATGTATCATTATTATTATAAGGGGGAGCAGGTACTGCACGGGCTGGCTTGGTTACTATGGTGTTTGTAATCCCTGCTGTCGTGGTCACTGAGGGACACTTACCCAGTGTTCATATTTGCTGCTCAATCTCACGCCACTTGATTCTCACAGCAAATCCAGGGGGTCTGATTCTATTCTGTCCTAACCTAACGTAGCCCAGCCCATCGACTTCACTGCAGTTACTGACTTACACCAGAGAACGGATGGGGACACAGAGCTGCTCCATTCTCATCCTGCAACTTAAGCAGCAAATAACAGACCAAACCTGGACAATCCAGATCCTGGCTCCAGTGATCCTGGAGCAACGCTTGCTGGTTCTTCCCTTTCCATTCGTCGACTCAATGGCGAGGGGCCGTCAGCTTCCAAGCACTCAGTACCAGCAAACGCACTCATAGCCCGTTGGGGGGGTCAATGTCATTCGTCTCCAGGAAATGCATGTCAGCGCTTCCCTCGCCGGTTGGCCGACAGTAACCTTGTAATTTACAACCGCGATGGACAATGTGGCAGAGCCCTTTAGATGAAAACTGATCTAGGGGCCTGGTCAATTACTTCGCTTCACTGGGACGTTGTAAGGGTCGGTCCGTTTGAAGGTGCAACTGTTTATAAACCTCCTGATGAAGCCCGGACCACCCCACCTTTACCAACGCCTGTCATCCACGTTGTGGATTTCAATAGCCCCCACACCTCACGGGGCTACTGATAATCTGACAAAAATGGACTGGATCTCCTAGACGCTGGAGATGCCAGTTTTCCCATGAAAATCGTTAGATCTCTTTATTTCTCCAGAGATTTACAAGGTAAGAGGCGTTGCTTTGGGCAGCCAGGTGCCATATACAACTGAAAATCAACCTCAACATTGCCCTCAGCACCGTCAAAAAAAAACAAAAAAACCAAACCATCAGCAGCCACTGCACCGTATCCGATTATCTTATCCAGGCCCAGGTGAGTGATGTCCGTGTGTGCCTCTCCACCTGGACAATGACAACAATGACGATTCCCTACCAGGCAAAGAGAAGGATTGAGGATTCATTCGCTTTGGGGAGGGGCCGTTCCAGGGAAATGCAAAATGGCATTGGAACTCAGCCCACGAGGAATCCACCAACACTGTGACAGCGAACAGGGAAGCCCAGCGATGTGTTTGTGGGCGAAGGTGGTTGAATAAAGCCCTCTTGCTTAGACATGAGGAAAAGGCTCAGTTGAGCTCCGATTCCCAAATAGCAGCATCTCTCCCTGTGTAACCAACACACCTCCTGGGTGTGGTGGTCTGTCCCATCTGGTGGCACCGAGACCACTTAGAGAGAGAGAGACAATGAGTCTGCTACAGCCTTCGCTGAGAGCCAGTTGGCTTTTAGCTCATGCAGTAGAGGCTCGTGCACTAAGCTCTAGAGGTCCTCGGTTCGATCCCACCGGCCGGGGTCTGTTGGCGTTACACCTGCTTTCAGGCTGTGGGGCAGAATCCCCCGCCCTTTGCTAGAATGATGATCAGCTTTAAAATATTGAATCAACCCATCCAAAACATGGGCATGGAGGGAGCCGGTGGCTAAAACCTATGCCTCTCTGATACTGCAGTGCAGGCTATTAGCAGGGCAATCACCGCAGATGAGTTATGATTTCAGGACACCGTGACTCCCTCAGTCAGCAGCTTATCATTAAAGCTCTCGTGCCTGGAGCCTGCATCCAGCATTAGGAGCTCGGTCCCTGATCCAGTGTTCCTTTTGGTTGGTCTAATTGCGGGGGGAAGTGGGCTGCGAGGACGTGGAGGGGGATCGCTGGCTGCTGGCATGATCAAAGGCGAGGGACCGCAGCGCCGAGCAAAGGACCGGCTGTCCCGCTCGCTCTTTGAAGAAGATGAAGTGCAGAACAGGGGAGCATCTGTGCTGATGAGCAAATTAAACTGGAATAATCAGGCTGCAGGGTGGGGAACCCCGGCGCTAACCTTCAGTGGGGAGGTACCGCCAGCACGTCTGCTGCATGCTGTGCGTGCAGGGCTCATTAACGCAACAGCTGCGGCTATAGGCTCATAGTGCTCAGAGAGAGGAAGGAGATGCTGGGTCATGTTAGGCCATTCCAGGCTCCTTCCCTACAGGTCATAGTCCAGGCTATCATAAAACAGCCCCACCTGCCGGGATTGTTATTCCCATGGTCAGGATGGGGAAACTGAAGCACGGGGTGAGGAAAGTGACTCACCCAAGGTCACCCAGCAGGGCGGTGGCAGAGCTAGGAACAGCCTCTAAGTCCCCGGTTAAGGAGTTATGTTCAATTACGTTTTGTATCTTAACAGCCTATTTGTTTCCTTACTGTTACAGCTCCGCCCATCTGTGGCTCTCAAAGCAGTGAGGGGAGGGCAGTATGATTAACCCCCATCTTACCAGTGGGGAAATGGAGGCACAGAGCAGTACAACAACTTACCAATACAGCAAGCCGGCAGCAGAGCCGGCAATGGGACTGGGGAGACTTGACTTTCTGTTCCTCTGCTCTAACCACAAGACAGCGCTGCCTTCCCTTTGAGCTGACAGCCTGTTCACAGAGAAAAGAATGCCTGGGCCTTGATCCAAAACCCACTGAAGCTTGTGGCAAGATTTCAGTGGATCCCTCTGTCATTTTTAGTGGCTGGTACTAAGTAATACAATTACTTGTGTTTCCTTTACATTACCTTGAAAATTAATGGATATTTCTTGGCATTTATTTAGTCCATTTAATCAATGAACAAAAGTATTAATACCAACAAGACAGTAGTTCTCTGGTGCCTGGCATTCCCCCGGCCTAGCCACTAACTCCCTGCAGTCCCCCCATGCATGAGCTCAATCTCCCAGCTCCAGCAGGGAGTCACTGGGCTTTGAAGCCAGCCATGGCATTTTGCTACCCCGAAAAGCCAGCACTGGAATTTGCTAGAGACGTTTCCATTCCAGGCTGGGGTTGTTTGGTTTTTAAACTAAAGCTGGTGAGGGGTTAGGAAGGTCAAAAGGAGCCCCAGGGGAAATGGATTGGTGGCAAGGTGATGCAGTCACATGGGCACGTGCTAAAATGCACAGGGAGGTGATACGTTTGCTTATTACATGCCTGTGCGACTGATCGCTCGTCTGTGCGACGTATCACACGGAGATCACCTCTGCATCTATATGTACACACACCGAGAGAGAAGAGAGGGGGGGAGGGTCTAAATCCATCTACCCGGGCTTTGCCCATGGTCTCTGACATCACAGGGCCCAGTTCCAGCAAGGTCATGGGAGCCGAACCGAGCGAAACCAAGCCAACCTCAGCGGCTTTGGGGCATTTCATCTTGAGTTTGGGTTGAACCCAAATGGAAGGGATTGGGACGAATGGCTGTGAACATGAAGAACAGTGCTAATGAAACCCTGGAAACGGCAACTGCTGAGCGACAGGCAGCTCTGAACTGTCAGTTATTCCCCCGCCCGCCCCCCACGTATGCATTAAACTTGGCTCTACAGTTTCTGGTGCTCTGGGCGTAGGCAAACTTGGGGGGAGGGTACCCAGGTCTCTGCACCTCCCTGCCCCCCCACACCTCTGCACACCCCCTCTGCACCCTCTCCCTCTTAACAGTGATTCCCCCCTGCCAATACCCCTTTCTAAGGCTCCACAGTTGACCTCCACCTCCATGGACCCAGCAGCCAGGAAACAGAGGGACATATGAGCAAGTCATTCTCGGCTGCAGTCAGACAGGCCTGCGGACGGGCCGTAGCATCCCGGGCTACGAGTGGGACACATAGACCCCGAGGATCTGGCTGAACAGGGCTTAGGATGCTGCTAGCTGGCCAGAGGGGGCGTAACTCAAGAGTCCTGCAAGGCCGACCCGACCCTCTCCGACAGGGCCGCCAGTGAAAGGGGAGATAGGCTCCAGGGCCAAGTTGGCCTCTCTGCAGAGACAGCCAAGCAGAGGGCCAGTCAGGACCCATTTTGATAGCCCTCTTCTGAGGAGAACACCCCCTCAATGGGCCCTGACGGTACAAAGCAGAGGTCAAATTGGGGCAGGGAGATGGTGATGCTCTTCCAAGCTGCGCCCATATAATAAGCTCTGCCCACTCGACATGCCGCTCGGTGTAGATGGTACCAGCATTCAAATCTGACCATGCAGCTCTCTGGATGCCCTGAGCCAGGGCTCCCCCCTGGCACCCCATGTGCATACAGCCGTGGGCTCCGCAGGGGTGGGTGGGCTTGGCACCTGGATGGAGGGCAAGCTAAGAAGCGGCAAAGCGCTGATGCAGCCAGTTGCCCTGCAGTAGCGTCCTCAAACGTATAAACACGTAGGCTGGACTCAGAGGAACAGACAGTGCCCTGCCCTCTGCTGGACGGGGTCAGCACTGCACACCTGTGCCTCATAGGCCCTCTACAGCCCATCTCCAATAATGAGTGACAAAGCATTCCCCACAGACATCAGCGCCTGCCCCCTCGCCCCATCGACCTGGCTGGGAAGCAGAGAGCAGCTGGCACATTAAACGCACAGCAGCCCATAGAGAGGCTAAGCCCACCGGTACCAGCAGCTCCTGACGGCTGCCTCTGCAGGTGTATTGATTTCCTGGAAGGCCGGGGCAGGCAGACAGTGCTGGTGCTGAAGGGGAGAAATCCATGGTACGCCCACATCTCGAATACTGCGTACAGATGTGGTCTCCTCATCTCAAAAAAGATATTCTGGCACTAGAAAAGGTTCAGAGAAGGGCAACTAAAATGATTAGGGGTTTGGAACAGATCTCATATGAGGAGAGATTAAAGAGGCTAGGACTTTTCAGCTTGGAAAAGAGGAGACTAAGGGGGGATATGATAGAGGGATATAAAATCATGAGTGATGTGGAGAAAGTGGATAAGGAAAAGTTATTTACTTATTCCCATAATACAAGAACTAGGGGCCACCAAATGAAATTAATGGGCAGCAGGTTTAAAACAAATAAAAGGAAGTTCTTCTTCACACAGGGCACAGTCAACCTGTGGAACTCCTTGCCTGAGGAGCTTGTGAAGGCTAGGACTATAACCCTATAACTATAGGGTTTAAAAGAGAACTGGATAAATTCATGGAGGTTAAGTCCGTTAATGGCTATTAGCCAGGATGGGTAAGGAATGGTGTCCCTAGACTCTGTTTGTCAGAGGGTGGCGATGGACGGCAGGAGAGAGATCACTTGATCATTACCTGTTAGGTTCACTCCCTCTGGGGCACCTGACATTGGCCACTGTCGGAAGACAGGATACTGGGCTGGATGGACCTTTGGTCTGACCCAGTACGGCCATTCTTATGTTCTTATGAGAACCTCTCCCGTCGGCGAAGGGCATGTCTGAACTGCAGCACTACAGGGATGCGGTCTCAGCGTTGACAAGCCCTTATCAGAGGGTAACAGCTGATGCGTTTATCAAAGCAGAAGCAGAAGGGTTACGCTGGGAGCTGGGGAGCTGTCGCCCTGAGTAGCTCAACCACAGCTTGAGTCCGTCAGCCTGGCTTTGGGGGTGTCCAGTGTAGAGACGAAGCCCGAAGCAAGCAACCCCAAACCCGAGGGAGGGACTTTCACAACAGTGCCCCCGCTCGGACACCACAGCGCGGGGCGGTAGTGTGAGCGCATGGGAGATGGCTCACTGGAATGGGCCGGCCCAAAGCCCCAGAGTCAAATTGTTCTGAAAGTTTTCTCTGGGTTGAATGGCGCAGGGTGACCATTTCTAATTAGTGACTGTGTGGGCCCCACACAAGGGGGGCAGATGTGCAGGGCTTGGGGGGGGGAGTGTGTGGGGAACCCACGCGGGGTTGGGGTAACCCACACTAGGGGTTTTGTGTGTGTATGTGGGGAGGTTACCCATACTAGGGATTGTGTGTAGAGGGTATGTGCTGTGTATCTGTGCGTAGCACATGCTAGGGGTTGTGTGTGTGCATGGGCATGTGCTATGTGGGGACCCCACACTAGGGGTTGTGTGGGTGTGGTGTGTGTCTGTGTGTAGCCCACACTAGGGGTGGTATGTGGAGGTGTGTGCTTTGTGTCTGTGCCTAGGGAGTTCCCTAGCTCGTGGTTTTCTGTCGTGTTAGATCGCAATTCCTACAGAGAACAAAGAGTCCTGTGGCACCTTATAGACTAATAGACATATTGAAGCATAAGCTTTCGTGGGTGAATGCCCACTTCATAAGATGCACGAAGACGAAGCATGCATCTGACGAAGTGGGTATTCACCCACAAAAGCTTATGCTCCAATACGTCTGTTAGTCTATAAGGTGCCACAGGATTTTTTGCCACTTTTTACACATCCAGACTAACACGGCTACCCCTCTGATACAGAGTGATGCACTTACTTACCAGATCAGCGGTTGTGTGTCACCAGTGTGGTTAGATGTTGATAGATGTTTGGCTGCGTGTGTGTGTGTGTTCCTTTTGTGTGCAGCCCCAGCCCTGCGAAGACAGTTGGCACAACACACCTCAAGCGAACCATCCAATGACCACAACATCCGTTAAGGGATGAAGGCACCCAGCCAGGTTTATTGTCAACAAAGCATGGTACTAGTATACCGCAGACTTTACCGGACCACTAATACATGTATGCCCGTAACAATGAACCAGATCAGTGAACAGTGGGGCATTCCATTCCTCCCTAGGCCAGACAAAGATACTCCCTTTGAGATACATCTTTATACCCCGAGACAAACAAGTTAGCACTGCCCCTCTGACATAATTAGTTACTGCCCCCTGATGCGGCTAGTTATCACCCTTGTACATGTTGGTTTGATCAAAACATTTCTATTACATACTGTCATCCTGACCTTATCTTTTAGGAGTGGTCAGTGTGTTCCTGTTATCCTTGGGGAATGTTTTTGTACCATCCTTGAAATCGGGATGTTCTGGTACCACTTGATCTTGGGATGTGTTTGCTTGAGTACTCTATGCCTAGCACTTCTTAGGAATGTGTATTTTTGCAATATCCACCCTGTTCTTGCCAGATTCTGTGAGCAGGGTCTTCCTCACATCAGGCCTTTTATACAAGGGCTCATATCTTAGGCTCTCTTCCTACTACAGCAATGGGTTTAGAAATCCAGAACAATGGACTTAGCAACTCCAGCGCTGGCCATCCAGCATCTGCCATTAACCTTGCTGCACCAAGCCAAAACGGGCCAGGCGTGCGTGAACGAGGAATGCGCTGGACAAAGAGAGAGGGTTAAGAAGAGGGCAGAGATGCTGACATCGGGCCCGCCGCTCGGCCCCATGCCTGCCCCCCAAGGCTGCAATGTGCTGCCAGGTACTACCCAGTCTTGAGCGCTCCGGCAGGGGGAACCTACTGGAGACATTTACGAGGGGGAGGCTGTGACTCCGAGCAGTGGGATCGCCATCTACTCAGACAGCCCAGAATGCCAGGACGGGGAGTCACTCAGGATTGTTGCAGGGACCTGAGAGGAAGACGTCACTAGGGGAACATGGCGGTTGAGTTGCAGTCAGAGATGGCTCTGGCATGAGAGTGAATCGCCCAGGTGTGGAGACCAGAGAGACCCGGGGGGAAAGGATCTAGAGGAGGGCGGCAGCTGGTCAGGATTCAGCCGGGCAGCAAAGGCCCGAGGATCGGGGAAGAAGAGGGAGGTAGTTGGACTCTGTTGGGCATTGAGAACAAGCGACCGAGGAGCTTTCTGGTCCTATCCCGCTCCAAGTGTCTTTTGCTCATTACACAATGAGAAACCCCCCAGGGCTCATCTGGGTCCCAGATCCCACATTTTGTAACGACACCCCAACACGCCAGGCCTAGCTCCATACACACTGCTGCTCTGGCTGGCTTTTGAAACACAGATCACAGTAAGCACCGCTAGAGGGTCACCAAGGATTTAAAGTGCCCCTACCCTGTTCCTCTACGCTACCATAGGCTCAAGGCCAGGATCCAGCCCATTGCCCTGATGAACTCGCTGTTCTCCAAGCTGGAAAGGGACGGACCAAACTCCCCGGTAAGTGGAAACAGCGAATGAGAGCAGCTTTGTCCAGGGCCAGATTAACTTTTTGTGGGCCCGGCGCCAAACATATTTGTGGGCCCCCATTGTGGAAATAGGGCATGTGATGGGGGGCGGTCCGCAGAGCGAGGGCCGGCTGGGGGCAATGAGGCACAGTGGGAGTGGCCCCGGCCCCACTCAGCCCAGCACAAGGGCACTGTTTACAAACCCAAAACTGCTAGACGCACACTGGCCCACCCAGCCCTGCGCTGCCAGAGTGCCCCTTCCACACTGCCCTGCCCTTATGCCAGCGCCCCCTCACCCAGAGACTTCCCCCACAGATCCCTATGCCCAGCACCCCCTGCCTGACATCCCACCACAACGACACAGCACCCTGCACACCATAACCCCTGCCCAGCTCCCCCACCCACAGATGCCCCACTGTCCAGCACCCCTTTCACAGTCCCACCATCACCGCTGTACAGCGCCCCATATTCCGGAGGGAATTCTGCATCAAATTCTGTGCATAATATTTTAAAATTCTGATTTTTTTTATAATAAATAAATGTGGACGCTCCATCATGGCAGTGGGGAGCACAGGCCACTGGCTGCATGGAGGTGGGAGATCACCCTGCAGCCTCCCCCACCCCGCCTGGGACAGGGACTTGGCAGTGAGACTGAACCTGACCCTGACACAGCACAAGGGCCAGGCCTGCCACAGAAACACCCTGGGGCCCTGCCCCGTTTGCGCCGGGCTCACCAGATGTGGGCAGAGAGGCTCAGCCCAGCGGCAGGATCCGAGTGCAGAGGGACTTAGTGGGTGGGTATCCAGATGGGGGTAAGAGGGTTCTGTGGGGGGGGTAAGAGGGTTCTGTCGGGGGCAGTCTGGGTGCAGGCCAGTGGGGGATCTGGATGCACAGGGAGGTGCCAGGTGCAGGGGCAATGGGAGTCTGCAGGGCGGACCAAGTGAAAATGGTTGGAGCTCAGCGGGGGGGCGGGGAGTCTGGGTGCAGGGGAGGTGGGGTTGTTGTACTTAAAGTACTGCACAGGATCGTTTCGGGGGAATAAGGCAAACGCCACATTCATTGGTAATACACGCATCAATCAACACTGTATCATATGCATATGATCTATATTACACTCATGCACTCACATGAGTTAGATGGGGGAGGGGTGGAGCCGGACTTCTGCCGATCCGGATCGATGCTCCCATGTTGACAAGACGAGACCCGGGGTCCTCTGCAAGACACCTCACATTTATAGCAGCTTCCCTCTCATGCAAATCTGTACCAGATTCAAAATGTGTGTCTGCTTCAGTTGGTCCTTTGTGCTGCTTCCTTCTGGGTGTTGTCCCACTGCTGTTCAAAGAGGGTGTTTCCAAAAGAAGGTGCTTGCTTCTAACACCCACCCCCTTCTCCCCCCCACCCCCCAGGCCATCAATATGTCTGCTCTTCTTTAGTGAGCCCACTTGACAAGTTTTATTGTCCTTGGGTCTGGCTTCCATCCCCTCTCCAACGAGCTGTCTGGAGGTGCTGCCTTCCACGCCTTCCTCATTCACACCTCATTCATTCAACAGGGCAATTGATTAAGGGTGGGGGGAGAGATCTTAGTCTACTCCTAGCAAAAAGACATTTTTCTTCTACCTTAACTATCCTTAGGGGCTATAACATTATACCAAGGCTTAAGAAAAAGTTTTCTATACGTTTTTCTACATAGGGATCTGATACAAAGTTCCTATATCAAAGGACTTGATACAAAGTTGTATGAAAATAGCTTAATACAGGGTTATATGAAGAGGCATAATACAAAGTCATATGAAAGTTAGAGGTTATATATGGATAGGCTTAATACAAGGTTATAGAGAGAGGCATAATACAAAGTCATATGAAAGTTATGTGAAGATGCTTAATACAGAGCTTTATCTACAGGGTTCATTTGGGTGGGGATCTAGGTGTAGGTGGTTGGGGCTCAGTGGGGAGGATGTCGGGGGGGGCTCATCGGGGAGGTACAGATGCAGGGGAGGTGGGGCTTGTCAGGGTGAGGGTTTGATGGGCCTGCTTAACAGGGGAGCCCCTGCTGCTGCCAAGGGGATCCGCATGCTGGGCCCCCGTTTCCCCTATCCCAGGGATCGGTAAACTTCGGCCTGTGGCCCACCAGGGTAAGCCCCCTGGCGAGCCGGGCCAGTTTGTTTACTTGCCACATCCACAGGTTCAGCCGATTGCGGCTCCCACTGGCCGTCGTTTGCCGCTCCAGGACAATGGGGGGCTGCGAGAAGCCACAGCCAGCACATCCCTCATCCTGCAGCCCCCCGTTGGCCTGGAGCCGCGATCGGCCAAACCTGCGGACGCGGCAGGTAAACAAACCAGCCTGGCCCACCAGGGGGCTTACCCTGGCGGGCCACGGGCTGAAGGTTGCTGATCCCTGCCCTATCCCCTTCTCTTCCCCATCCCATGCCCCTTCCCCACCACTCCATCTCCTCCCCATCCTACCCCCTTCCTTCCCCCCTGCCCCGCCATGGGCACTCACTGTTGTACAAGATGAAGGGTGGCTCCCAGCACACAGACGGGAGCTCAACCAGCCCTAGGACCCAGAAGGGGGTGTCCAGCTGCAAAGTCCCGGGAGCTGAGCAGCACCTTCTTTTTTCAGCCTGGCTGTGCAGCTCTGCAATCAGAGTAGGTCTGGTCATTCCACCCCCCTCCCCAGGACCCCACCTCTGCCTCTTCTCTGCCTCCTCTCCCCAGGTGAGCATGCTGCGGCGGTGCTCCTCCCCCACACTCCTGCCAGCAACAGCTGATCGGCGGCAGGGAGGGGGAGGGCGGGAAGGGAGCACGCTGTGAGAAGAGGCAGGGGAGGGGGAGTTTGGCTGTCCTACTGCAGCAGGAGCCTCAGTGCCAGGAGCACCAAGCTTCTGCCCCCCGCAGGAGAGAGCGGGGGGCGAAGAAGAGTGGGCCTGGTCGGGGCCACCTGGAGTGTGGGCCCGGCTCCATGGCACCAGGGCAAATCCACTACTGGCTGCGTGTGATGTTATGAGTGTAAAAAAGTATTTAATTGAAAGGTGACAGGGCCAGAAAGAGTTAATTAACTCAGACTGACCTGACCCATGGGTGAACTGTAGAAACCGGTTAGGAAGATATGTAAACGAATAGAGCTTTGAAATGCAAGTCTGTATTGTTAGAGGTAGACGGGGAGATGTTTGCTCAGGGCTTGTGATGTAAGCAAATAAGTCTTGTCTATTGCTATAGTTTTAAATTCAAAGATCAAAAAAGGAATATTAACATTTATGATGATACTTGAGGGAAATAGTATTATTGTCTCTATGTCTCTTTGAAGGTTGTGGTAACCTGTATCTGAACTGTTTAATGGATAAATTACCCTGTGCTAATTGCCAGGATGTTTGGGAGAAGGAGAGTTAAGCCTATTGATTTCTCAGGCCGAAAGGCTGCTGGAAATGTATAAGAACCCTGGGACACGATCCTGCTTCATCTCAGATCTGCTTTGGGTTTCAAGAGGGTTTCCTTAAGCCACAAGGATTGAGATTCCCAGTCACTGACTGGAGTCACCCTGAATATGGACATTGGACTATAACCTATGGACTATTTCTAAAAGGACTTTTGGCAACTACAAGTTCACCTCTGCTATGTATCTGAACCTCAAGAATTGAATTCAAGTCTGTCTGTATATTGATCTTTTAACCAACACTCTCTCTCTTTTCTTTTTTAATAAATTTTAGCTTAGTTAATAAGAATTGACTATAGCGTGTATTTTGGGTAAGATCTAAGTTATAATTGGACGTGGGTATGTGGCTGATCCTTTGGGATTGGAAGAACCTTTTCTTTTATATGATGAGATAAGATTTTCAGTAATCATCATCATATCTGACAAGTGTGTCTGGGCGGAGGCCTGAGGCTGGGTACTTTAGGGAACTGCGTTGTTTGGACTTCTGAGTAACCAGTGAGGTACTATAGAAGCTGTTTTGTGCTGGCTTGGTAAATCTAAAAGTATTGGAATAACCACCAGCGTTTGGGGTTTGTCTGCCCTGTTTTGTTTGCAGTTCACCCTGATTGAGTGACCTCAGCTCGCTCCCACGGGCAGCACCGTCACACTGCGTCCCCCAGCTTTGACTTATTTTGGTTCTTAATGAAGTTAGAGTCGGGCGCGCCATTTATGATGATCCCCGTCCCTTGTATGTTGGCCAGCGAAGGCATCCGGAGGACTCGGACTTCATTATTCTAGCCACACGCACGCCTACATGCAGGCTGGGTGGGCTGCGCTAATTGCCTAGACATGTCAAGAGAGTGTCAGCGGTTCACAAAGGTGCCTTTCCGCCTGCTTGCGATAATTAAATAATAGGGCTGTGCGTGTATTGATTGGCGCTGAATGCCGGGTTTTTTCCCTTTCCTGGAGTGGCCGGCTGACACGGACGATCAAAGTCTTTTATTTTTTGGGCTCAGCCCCCTCCCTTCCTGGCTGCCTGCTTGGAATCGCTTTAGCTTTGATTAACAGCCAGTTAGTGCTTTAACAGCGTTTGTTTGTCCCTGGGGTCCTTGCCTACACATGGCAGCCAGCCCGGCTTGTGGGACAGCCTGAGCTCCAGGCTTGGGAGGTGGTGCTTCCATAGGGTCATGGGTCGCACGCTGAGGTCAGAGGTGGGTGGCACCTGTCAGTTTTCGCAGGGGACATAAGCACATCAGAACGACCATACTGGGTCAGATCAATGGTCCAGCTCGCCCAGTGTCCTGTCTTCCGACAGTGGCCAGTGCCAGATGCTTCAGAGGGAATGAACAGAACAGGAAATCATCAAGTGATCAGCTCCCTGTCAAGCCACTCCCAACTTTTGGCAAGCAGAGGCTAGGGACACTCAGAACATGTTGCATCCCTGACCATCTTGGCTAACAGCCAGTGATGGACCGGTCCTCCATGTACTTATCTCATTCTCTTTTGATCCCCGTTATAGTTTTGGCCTTCACAACATCCCCTGGCTACGAGTTCCACAGGTTGACTGTGTGTTGTGCGAAGAAATACTTCCCTTTGTTTGTTTTAAACCTGCTGCCCATTAATTTCATTGGGTGACCCCTAGTTCTTGTGTTATGAGAAGGAGTAAATAACACTTCCCTATTCACTTTCTCCACACCAGTTGTGATTTTATAGACCTCTATCATATCCCCTTTTAGTCATCGCTTTTCCCAGCTGAAAAGCCCCAGTCTTATTAATCTCTCCTCATACGGCAGCAGTTCCATACCCCTCATCATTTTTGTTGCCCTTCTCTGCACCTTTTCCAGTTCTAATATATCTGTTTTGAGATGGAGTGCCCAGAACTGCACGCTGTATTCAAGCTGTGGGCGTACCACGGATTTATATAGAGGCATTGTGGTATTTTCTGTCTTATTATCTATCCCTTTCCTAATGGCTCCTAACGTTCTGTTCGCTTTTTTGACTGCCGCTGCACACTGAGTGGATGTTTTCAGAGAACTATCCACAAGGACTCCAAGGTCTCTTTCTTGAGTGGTAACAGCTCATTTAGGCCCCATCATTTGGTATCATTTTGATTGGGCTCAATGGCCCAGCAGGTCCTTTCCAATCCTGTGACCCTAACTCCCATCCCCAAATACCCACCCCTAACCCGTGTGCCGCAAGGAATGCACAGAAAGGTTCCTAGTTAGGAAGACCAGAAGAGGACCCTTGATCATCCAGTCTGGCGTCCTGCATAGCCCAGGCCAGATAATTCACCCAGTGATTCCTGGATCGAGAGATCTTTCAGGAAGACATGCTCCTGCAATGGGACGGGAGGGTACTCAGCCTATTGCAGGGTCTGGCCTGGTCTTGGTGTCTTGTATTCTGTACCCCGGGGCACGCTGGTGGCACCCAGTTCTTTCCCATTCTTCAGGCCAGAATCGGAGTGTCTAAAGCGGCATGTCACTGGAAGCCTAGCCAGTTGGGGGCTGGAGAAGAGATGGCACTGAACGTGCCTGGCTCCTGGAATGGGGCAAGGGAATCAATGATGTGGCCGGATGGCTGGTTGGGCAGAGAGGAGAGGTCGTGGCCTCGCCGGGCCTGGGTTGGCACTGAAGGGCTCTGCCCGGGACTGGGAACAGCTGAACTGGTTGGCTGGATTAGCGAGTCCTACGCCCTGCAGCGCAGTGAAATCAGCCGGTGAGGCGGCATGGGCCAGGGAAGCGTGGCAGCAGTCAGAACCCGGCCATGGCCCGAGAACGGCTGATATAGATGTACACGTCTGAGCTGAGGAGCAGGGGAGCACGGGATCTCCCGGGAGAGTGCCAGGCAGGTAGGGACCGGCGGGCAGGCACTGGGGAGCTAGAAAAGCAAGAGGGAGCAGTTTGCCAAGTCTCCATTCATGGGAACCCCGGCTCGTTTTACAGCCTTGCTTCAGCCCAGCAAACGGATGTGAAACGCAGCCCTCCCGAAAGCCGGCTGTAGGGACCACGCCCGCCTGGGGTGACCCAGTGTATTACCTCTCCCATCTCGAGCCGCTCTGATTCATCTTCCTTGGCTATGAAACCTGCCCTCGTTGCTAAGCTCTCGCTGATTAAATTGCCAGCGCTTCCTAGGCAAATCCAAGGCCCTTGTCAGGTTTCCCTGGTTGTTAGACTGATTGGCAGCACGGCTCCCACTCATGACTCATACCCAAGCCCTTTTCAAGGAGGGAGCGACTCGCCAGGGCTCCGCCTGCAGTCTCTGCAGCGGGAAGAGGGGAGGCAGAGGGAGGAGGTCGGTGGGCTGTGGGAAAAGGTAGCCGGAATTTTCTTCTAACAGTGAAATAGATTTATGGATTCCATGACCAGCAGGGACTGCTGGGATCATCTGATCTGCTTTCCCGGGTAGCACATGCCACAGAACTAATCGAGTGTGGTGTGACCTCCCTGAGAGATGTTTAATACGGAAACACGGCCTGGCACCTCTGGGCCTGGCAGTTCAGAGCCCCGGCACCTCTGGGCCTGGCAGTTCCTATCCCCAGCACCTCTGAGCCTGGCAGTTCCTAGCCCCGATACCTCCGGGCCTGGCAGTTCAGAGCCCCGGCACCTCTAGGCCTGGCAGTTCAGAGTCCCAGCACCTCTGGGCCTGGCAGTTCCTAGCCCCGGCACCTCTGGGCCTGGCGGTTCAGGGCCCCGGCGCCTCTGGGCCTGGCGGTTCAGAGCCGCCTCCTGCTTTATAAGGCCCCTCCCCACACTTAGCCAGGCTCACGTGCTTGGCAAGAGAGACTTAACGCAGAAGCAAGGTCTCCTCCACCCCCTGCCCAGCACTTTCTAACCTCATGCTCTGTGTTTGTGCTGGACAGGATCAAATCTTTGCAAGGACAAACCTCTACAGAGAAGGAGAGTGAGAAGCCCCCATCCCAAGCAAGGACCCCCACACCATAGCTGGGGACAGAGGAGGCTGCTGAAATTGACACGTGAAAGCCATTTCTCCCTGGATTGTTATTAATGCCCTTGTTTTCTGTCATCAGCAATAAATTGGTTGGGGCATATCGTGAGAGGGAGGGAAAAGACACAATAAATCAGACGCCAGCTCAGCTGCTCTGGTATCCAGCGAAATAAACAGAAAGCCCGGAAATCAAATTAAAAATGAAGAGCCCAATCAAGAGAAGAAAATTGGAAATACCAAATTAAGCAGGGCCATTGTCATCTGCTTTTCATTCCTGGCCACATTTGCTAGGTCAGAAGCTGCTCTCAGTTGATTTGCAGGCTGCATCTTGTACCAGGTGGATTTCAGAGCTCAGCAACAAGCGTTAGGAACCCAGCGCCCGGGGTAACACCATTGAAAGACGTTACGCTGGTGCAAATTAACTTTCAACCAGGTGCTGCACGCTGCAAACTCAAATGGAACGCAAGGCTGGCTGAGCTGAATTGCTTCTTTCCCCGGCACAGAGACCTGACCCGTCCCACAGCCCTGAAACATCTTGACATCCACGCCAATTTTGGAAGCATTATAAAATCCAGACAAATTTTCCTCCAGTAGGACTGGCTGAAAATTAATTTCTAAAAATGACTCTAGCGGAGAAAGGCCCAATAGGCCCCAGTGGCTGGAATCAGAACTTGGACACATTCAAACATGAAATAAGGCACAAGTTTCCAGCACTGAAGGTGATTGAATGTTGGAACAAATGACCAAGGGCAGCGAGAGCGTCTCCATCTTCAAGGCAAGACTGGCCGCCTTTCTGGAAAACATGCTTAAGCCAAACACAAGTTTGGGGGTCCAACACAGGGGTAACAGGAGGAAACGTAATGGCACGTGATATAGAGGAGATCAGATAGGCGATCAAGGGGTCATTGCTGGTCTAAAAAATCTATGAATCTGTGACAAACGATTTTATGAACAATTTCAAAATGGTTTCCATTACACGGGGGTTGAAGTGGATTAATTTTCTGGCATTCATGACATTTCAGTGGACTTTTCGGCAAGATCAGTTTTGTGTACCGATAACTGCAACTGCCAACCACGGTTTTGATAAAAGAAAAATGTCTGGACCAATTTTTCAATAAAATTTTCTGTTAAAAATATCTCGGCACATAATGTGAAAAGCAGAAACCATTGGAAGTGTTGACAATTGAGGGTGAAAAGTTTCATTTTTTTAAAAAGACCATATTTGGGCAAAAAATACACCCTCTTTTTGTGACTGGCAATTTTCCAGTAGCCGTGCCCTTTTGAACTGATCTTGATTGCAAGAGGAAGGCTTCACGTCTGCTTCCACTGAATCCAAAAGGGTTTAGTCATTAGTCCTCACACCCCCAGGCCTCCGACCTTGTGTCGTCAGTTACAAGTGCAAAATGGCTGCGAAACGTGATCAGAGCGTTATTCATATCACTCTAGCAGCCAGAGGCTCCAGCTGAGATCAGCATTCCATTGTGCCAGGCGCTGCACATACACATAGAGCCAGTCCCAGCCCCAAAGAGCTTACAGTGTAAATGGACAAGACAAAGGGTGGGAGGGGAAACTGAGGCGGGGGAGGAGACATGACTTACCAGCGGTTACACAGGCGGTCAGTGGCAGAGCCGGGACTAGCCCCCAGGTTCTTTGGCTCCGTGCACTACCCACTAGCTCACGCTGGCTCAGAATGGCAGTTTGCCATGAGCACTTTGCACGGGTGCGAATGATGACAAAGCCACTGTGACGCAGGGACGACAGACCTATCGCGGCTAGTGATGGGCCAGTCCTTTCTGCTCACCCAGCCCCGCTCCCTGCAAGCACAAGATCATTGGTTATATTACAGCAGCAGCCAGCAGCCCCAACTGAGATCAAGGATCCCATTGTGCTAGGCACTGTGTACACCAGGGGTCGGCAACCTGCAGCATGCGTGCCAAAGGCAACACGCGGGCTGATTTTTAGTGGTACACTGCTGCCAGCTGGGGTCCTGGTCGCCAGCCCCGCTCAGCCCGATGCCAGCCTGGATTACGGAACCCCAGACCAGTAGCGGGATGAGCCGCTCAGCCCACTGCCGGTCTGGGGTTCCATCTGCCGCCCGCGCTGCCGGTCTGGGGTTCCGTCTGCCGCCCGCGCTGCCAGTCTGGGGTTCCGTCTGCCGCCCGCGCTGCTGGTCTGGGGTTCCGTCTGCCGCCCGCGCTGCCGGTCTGGGGTTCCGTCTGCCGCCCGTGCTGCTGGTCTGGGGTTCCGTCTGCCGCCCGCGTTGCTGGTCTGGCACGCGAAACCTTTTACTGGCACGCAAAACCTTAAATGAATGAAGACTTGGCACACCACTTCTCAAAGGTTGCCGACCCCTGGTGTGCGCGCGCGCACGCACACACACACACACACACACACACAGAGTCCCTGCCCTGAAGAGTTTAACCAGCCCAGACAGGGGGCAGAAATGTATTAATCAATCCGTGCCTCTGTTTCCTCCCTGTAAAACAAGGGCAGTGATCCTGTCTTTCTTCCACCGTTCATCTTGTCTTACTAGCGCACGGGTGTAATTCGTAAAGGTAAACTGTCTGTGAATGTAAAACGTGGTCAGTAACAGCCTGGGAAACCCAGCGACGATTCAACCTGGAGCTTTGCTGAACAAAAAGAGCTCCCAGCCGCGCCTATAGCCTGTTTCCATCCCTTCACACAGGCTCAACAGATGTTCCAGGCTTCAGCGTGAGCCACAGACAGGTGACAAGCCTGGGAGCTTATTACATAGATTAAACTCATGGCAACTGCACTGTAGGCTGATGGCGTTAACTTCCGCGCAGCTGGGAGAGGTTCCACCCAGCAGCTGGCAGAACCGGCTACGCCACCGGCGTGGCTGAAAAAAGCCTGGAGGAGAGATTGTTCCCCAGCCTCCAGCTGAGAAAGCCGGGCCGCAGCCAGTTCCCTGCTCACTCCCCTTGCTGTAAAACTGGAGTGACCCCCATGAGTGCCGTGGGTGGAGCCCCACTCGAAGCAAGAGGAGAAAGTGGCCTGGTGACTCTGCGGAGGCTGGAAGGGGTTTAGGTGACTTGCCTTCCCCTTAATGACAGCGGGAACGTTCTCCGGGTGGTCACAGCCCACGCTGCTGTGGACGGTCAAGAAAAACTCCCCCCGTGCTCCTGAGTCTTATTTATTAGGATGTCGTCCCTCCCAGAGCAGCTTGCTCAGGGGTTGCTGCTCCAGTCTTGCAGGCAGATAGTCCAGTCAGCTCATGCTTCCATTGCAGTACGTGAGCCTGATTCACACCGGCCTTTTGTAGCCCCAGCTGGGGTCAATCTGCGCCGAGCCAGGGCATTCACCGGAGCTACGCTGCCGGCCACCAGCTAAAGCCATGACTCTCTGAGCACTTAATGTCTGTCTTTCACGTGCCAGCGTCGGCAGCATTGAACTGAACTGGCTGCAGACTGGCTTAGCTGTGTGTCCTAGGCCCTCAATTGCATCATTTAGTGCCGCTGCCAAGGGGTGGAGGCCTGGCTTTGCGGCAGGCGCTGGGCTCTCGCCCCACTGCCAGGCTGGAGTTCTGAGCG
The DNA here is from genome assembly GCF_013100865.1 of Trachemys scripta elegans. NCBI lineage: Eukaryota > Metazoa > Chordata > Testudines > Emydidae > Trachemys > Trachemys scripta. Next base: position 347,137,528 of record NC_048298.1, on the reverse strand, counting down.
GCCGTGCCATTCCGCAGAGTGCCAAGTGGGCCAGTGTCTGTGTGCTACAAACACGGGGTGTTCCTAACATCTGGGCTGCAGGGGCGCGTCCCCTTGACCACTCCCCAAGCGAAGCAGCCGAGCCTGCAAGATCTCTCCAGCGCAAGGTCTAAACAACACCAAGCTCCCTTAGGTTGGTCCTCAGCATCGGTGTATAATTCACCCCAGGGCCAGGGCTCCCATTGACTCAGATGGCAGGGCTCTGTGCAAAGGAGTTAGGGGGCTGGTCTGTGGCTTAGCAGCTGGGGCTTCAAGGCCCTGCTCTACAGATTCCCTGGGTGACACTGGGTCAGTCACATAGTGCCTCAGTTCCTCATCTGTACAATGGGGCTAAGGAGCTGCTAGAGGGTTAAATACATTAAGTTTTGTGACTGAGAGGCGGAGATACCAGTGCCAGGGGCCACGTAAGTCCCGGGATAGATGAGAGGCCAAAGTGAGAGTCGCTCCCCTCTTCTGTGCATGTCTCCTTCCAGGCCAGATGGCTGCGCTCCCGGTCCGGATTCTGCTCTCCCTCACCGCAGTGGGAACTGGGAGCGGCTCCTTAGAAATCAGTCGCGTTTTGCTGGTGTAAAACCAGCACGAGCTCAGAATCAGGCCAGCTTTGCCCTACAACATGGGGAAAATGATAATGAGCCTTAAATTTCACATATCTATTCTCCCAGCTGTCTCCGTCTCTGAGAAGATAACCCCTCTGAGACCTTCCACCGTGTGCTTCCTTCCCATCTTCTTTTGTGTTTCTTCATAAATGTTTAATAGACCTTTAAAAAAAGAAGCCCTGAGATGCGTTGGCAGAGCTGTGCGAGGGGAGCCCAGGGGTGGGATAGCAGGGGGCTGCGGGCCGGGATTGAGGGGCACCGGCAGAGCTGTGCGAGGGGAGCCCAGAGGTGGGATAGCAGGGAGCTGCGGGTCGGGATTGAGGGTCACCAGCAGAGCTGTGCGAGGGGAGCCCAGAGGTGGGATAGCAGGGGGCTGCGGGTCAGGATTGAGGGGCACCAGCAGAGCTGTGCAAGGGGAGNGGTGGGCTAGCAGGGGGCTGAGGGTCGGGATTGAGGGGCACCGGCAGAGCTGTGCAAGGGGAGCCCAGAGGTGGGATAGCAGGGGGCTGCAGGTCAGGATTGAGGGGCACCAGCAGAGCTGTGAGGGGAGCCCAGAGGTGGGCTAGCAGGGGGCTGCGGGTCGGGATTGAGGGGCACCAGCAGAGCTGTGCAAGGGGAGCCCAGGGGTGGGCTAGCAGGGGGCTGAGGGTCGGGATTGAGGGTCACCAGCAGAGCTGTGCGAGGGGAGCCCAGAGGTGGGATAGCAGGGGGCTGCGGGTCAGGATTGAGGGGCACCAGCAGAGCTGTGCAAGGGGAGCCCAGAGGTGGGCTAGCAGGGGGCTGCGGGTCAGGATTGAGGGGTACCAGCAGAGCTGTGCGAGGGGAGCCCAGAGGTGGGCTAGCAGGGGGCTGCAGGTCAGGATTGAGGGGCACCAGCAGGGCTGTAAGGGGAAGCCCAGGGCCAGGTGCAGGATTTAGCTGTATTGGCAAGGCTGGGGGGGAAGAACGGGGCTAGGGTAGCTGTGGGAAGGGCTGAGAGTTCAGCTAGAGGAGCACTGGGCAGGGCTGTGCGAGGATCCAGGAGATTATAACAGGGAGCAAAGGCCATCAGCAGAGCTGTGAGGGGCCCCAGCACTGGCATAGTGAGGGACAGGGGGCTGCAGTGACAGGGGCTGCTGCAGTTCTAAGGAAGGTGCCATGTCTGAGCGGCCTGGGTGCTGGCTCTCCCTGCGGCCTCCCATGGGAAGGGAGCTGTCTCCTGCGCTGGGAACATATGCAGAGCTCACCGTACACCACCAGGCCCCAAGCCGCTCCCAGCGAAAGGCCCCACGGCCCAACATGTGGGGTGACTGATGGGGCCCAGCGCAGCCTCTGCTCCAAGCACAGCCCCTGGCGCGCCACCCAGGAGTGACGTGGCTCCTGCAGCCAGGACTGATTTATGGGGGATGGTTTGGTCAGGCTCCATCAGGAAGATCAAGGAGCCCAGGGGTTGTCCCGGTATCTAGGAGACCACTGCTCACGGTGCCCCGATGAAAGGCTTTGGCATTGAAGCCTGTTCTATTACAGGTGGGTTTTTACCCCATCAGAATTTCTCCCTGGGAACTGTGTGCTTGTGTCTCCCCCTGGTGGCTGGCCCCACAGTTACAGTGCAAGCCTGCTGCTCTCTCTCATCTAACAGAGGATTTCCCAGAGGAGTTTTTACTACTGAAGGTCCCAGGTTCCATCCCCGCTGACAGGCCCTGGTGTCTGTATCTTTGTGGCACCAGTTCAATCGCAATCACAGAGCCGCAGCAGCAGTCAGCACTAATGACCTGGCAATGTTCTCACGGCATCAGCTTTTGCATATAACGTAAACCAGGCATCCTCTCTCGACCCTTCAGTAAACCCATGATCCGGAGCGTGAGAGTCATGTCTCCTTAGTTAAAGTGCCTACTGCTAGGAAATCTAGCAGCCACTCCCTGGAGCTCTGACAGTGCCTTGGTCTAATATTGTGATGCTTGAGGGCCGTCAATCACGGCTCTGCACCAACGTTAGCAACGGAACCCAAGACACAGCCGATTTCCTGGGAAACTCAGCTCAGGTTTGTCAGGAAGCTTCCAAGTGTACCTGGGCCCAGTTGTGAGCCCAGCCACGGGGCTGTACCAGAATGGATGGGACACATCGGAGCTGGAAGTCAGTGTGCAGCAGCGTCTGGCACATGGGGCAGAGCTGTGAAGGGGAGGAGGGGGGATCTCGTTGATCGCTGTTACAATGGGGTAAATCCTGCGCTCCCTGGACTTTGAGGGAAGGTAATTTACATTCCAGATTTAATTCTCCAGCATGGCCCTGCCGGAACAAGCCAATGGCCCATTTACTCTGGCACCTTGTCTACAGCAGCAGTCAGTGCCAGCTGCTTCAGAGGAAGGATTTCAGTCCATCATAAGTCCCCTGCTTGTGCGCTCCTGTACAGCTGGGGAATGTTTCTTCCTGACCTTGGCAGTTGACATTGGGCCCTGAAGCATGAGGATCAGTTGCCGTTGGAGTTGTCCTCACTAGTGTAAGGGCAGCTGTGGTTCAGATGAACCTGAAATTGCTTCCGCAGAGCAGGGGGCCTCAGGGGGTCCAGCTCACCCAACGACTGACAGCAGGGACGCGGCTGCACTCGAGTTCTCACACACAAGCTCTCCAGCCAGCGGCCCGGCTTTCTGCCTCCGAGGCCTACGACTGGCTGTGCCCAGGAACAGCCGCCACGCTCTGGGGGCGCTCCTGAGATCTCCCGTCCTGCCTCCAGAAATGGCAGCTCTGTGCCTGTCCCAGAGCCCCCCGCGGCGAGCGCTGCCTTCAAAGCTGCTGAGCTGAAGGTCTCTCGCCTTGAAACGTCCCTATAAATAGAGCAGCCGAAAGGTCAGCAGGGAAGTGTTGCTGCTCGCAGCGCACGTTGATAAGGCCAGTTGAGCTAAGGGTGGCCAAGGGAGGAGGAGGAGGAAGGCTGGTTTCCCCTCGCGCCTGGTGCAAAGAGCACAGTCAAGCAGCTGCAGGGGTGCAGGGCAGGTCACAACGGTGCTACGCTGGCAGAGAAGAAGGAGCAGAGCAGAGACGGCAGCAGGTTGGCACAGATGTGCTGAGGGGCATTGGCATGGCTAGGCCTGGGCCAGCAGGGGTCGGGGGTTGCAGGTCGGCACAGAGCAGCGTTGGCAGAGTGGCACGCACAGCAGGGCACGTGCAGCGGCAGGATGGCTTGGCGGAGCTGTGGAGGCGGCCATACCTGGGCTAGGAAGGCGGTTCAGGACCGGACCAGCGGAAGGCGCTGGCAGGAAGGGCTGAGATACATTAGCCACATGCCTGGGGCCTCTCCTCACGCTTCCCTGGCAGCCCCATCAACCCCACCTGCCAACGCCCATCGCCAGGCGCATCGCCCCCAAGCGGAGGCACGTGTCACTGGTATTTATTGACGGAGGAAAATGCCGCCGCACATCCGTGACCGTTCCTGGCCACTGCCTGCGCGCTGGGTGCCGGGGGAACTCATCGCCGTCCCGTGCCCGTGACGCAGGGTCAGACAGGCCTGCGCAGGCTCTCACGAAGCTGAATGGCCTGTTTCTGAAGCCGCTATACATCATGCTGCTGCAGCGCCTTTGGCAGAACCCACCAGAGACGTGGCCACAGCTGGTGTTTGCCTCAGGAACTATCAGCCAAACAAACAACACAAGGGGCGCTGAGCGGGGTTTCTGGTTAAGGAATTGAGTTAGGTAGCAGGAAACCTGGGTTCAGACCTTGGCTTGCCCACAGTCTCTCTGTTTGCCCTTAGGTAAGTTACTCTCTTTGTGCCTCAGTTTCCCCTATGGCAAAATGGCCCGACTACCTCGCTTATGTTGTAGGAGGAGAAAAGTATTCATGCACTCAGCCACTGTGGTGACTGACGCTAGGTTGGAAGGCAGCATGGTCCAGTGGTTAGAGCACGTGGCTAGAGGCCCTGACTCTCGCTGTGTGGGCTTGGCCAAATCCCTTCGCCTCGCTCTGTGCCTCAGTTTCCCCATGCATAAAATGGGGCTAATACGACAGCTGCAGATGTACAAACCATTACAGCATGTCCGTCTCTAGCGCTGAGTCTCACCTGGACCCCCCATGTCTGAGCACCTCGCCGTCTGTAATGTATTTATCCTCACACGTCTTGGCAGGCAGCACAAGGCTGTTCGCCCCATTGTGCAACTGGGAAACTGAGGCACGGAGAGGCCAAGTGACCTGCCCGAGGTCACACACGGCGCTGAATGTGGGTCTCAGTCGCTCCAGGCTTAGGCCCGCCCTGCTGCTCCATCCTTTCCCCCAGCGAGGCCGTTAGACCCTGCCCTGCAGCCCAGCCTTCCCTTCCCTCTACGACTGATCAATAGCCACTGAGCAGGGTGCTCCCTGTCCAGGCCGCAGGGACCGGTCGGCTCCTCTATAGCCCCCGTGGGGAGGGGAACTGGGCAGCCGCACACACTGGGCTGAGGGGAACCCTTGGCAATGCAACATGCGCTTGGGAAGATCAGTGATGAAATAAATCCCATTTGCCTGCTCTTCTAGTGCCACCTGCTGGCCAGTTTCAGCAAGGTTGGTTCTCGATCCCCCACAGCGTGTGGTAGCGTCTGGCAAAGACATTGTGACGGGCACAGCAGCCGTCGGCGAGGGCGACAGGGCGAGGTTTCCAGTTGGGATGATGTGAGATGTCTTGGGCAACCCGACGGCAACAGATTTCTCCAGCAGCAGGTGTCTACCACTTATGCGTCACCATCAGCTATTGGCAGGAGGGGGCTTTGAGGGCCATAGATGAGCAATGCTGAGTCCCTCCAGCAGAGGGCAGTGGTGGATGGGGGCGGCACACAAGGGGAAAGCGGGACCACCCCTGCCCCCTCTGGTGATCGCCCCTGCTCCCCCGGAGAAACATCAGGATGTGCTATGGCCGTGAAAACAGGCCGATAGCTCAAGCGAGGTGTGTCCAGCCGCCACAGGGACGTTTTAGTGCCGTTGGCCAAGGCCCTGGGAAGACCTTTGGGATACTGTAAAAAGCAACAGAGGGTCCTGTGGCACCTTTGAGACTAACAGAAGTATTGGGAGCATAAGCTTTCGTGGGTAAGAACCTCACTTCTTCAGATGCAAGACCTTTGGGATATTGTGCACAATTCTGGGCAGCCACATTTACATGTAGGATGCAACGCCGGGGTTGCCTGAGATAAGAAGGGACTGGACTTGTGACCCAGGCGGTCCCCCCGAGCCTGTGCTCCTACGAGGACTGAAGCCGTAACTCTATCCACCAGGCAGGCCGCAAAGGGCGTGACCAACCCTTTATCTGCTCTATTTCACCCACCGGGGCAGCTGCTCCAACCCCTCGTTACCCACAAAGCCCTGGGGCACAGCAGCCAAGCCACTGGCTTTCCTGAGCCCAGGGGAAGCCACCCCCTGGAACTCAAGACTGGCAGCGGCTTGGACTGGGGCCTGGCTGAAAATCAGGCCAATCGCCCATCTGGCCAGGCCCTACATTCGCCTCCGAGCTAAATGCCTCATTCCGTGACGTGGACCCACGGGAGGCTGGGCTGTTGGGGGGGTGTTGTACACAGTGACCGAGGACAGGATTAAATTACACGCCCCTAGGCAGTGATACTCAGCCGGAGGTTGGCAACTGGCTCTTGAATGCAGCCCCCGCGGCTCTTTGCAGCACACGATATTAAAACACGCTGTGATCGCATTATTAGCCAATCGACGGTATTAACCAATCGGGATGTTTTTACTAGGTTATTATTAACCAACTGTAGTTGATAAAATAACAGGCCTTGGCCAGTCATTTTGCTGGGAGAATAATATATAGATATATAGATTTATAAACGAAATACTTCCCGTCATGCTGTTTAAATAAGAAGCTATAGTACTGCAGTAAAGGAAACAAGGAATGCACCCGACTGTGCCTCTCTTGGGTAATGCTGATTGCTAATTTGTCTCCTGAACCACTGCGGTCTGAGTATCCCTGCCCTAAAGAGCAGGGCCGGCTCCAGGCACCAGCCGACCGAGCACGTGCTTGGGGCGGCACCTTGGGCCGGGGAGGGGCTCAGGTTTTTATTTATTTATTGGTTCGTCGGGGCAGTGCTGGAGGGGTTTTTTTTGTTTCCACGGCACGGTGCTCGGGGGGCGGGGCTTCGGGCGGCACGGTGCTCGGAGGGGGGCGGGGCTTCAGGCGTCGTGACGCTCGGGAGGGCGGGGGCTTGGCACTCGGAAGGGGGCTGGGACTTGGCACAGCGCTCGGAGGGGGGGCGGGGGCTGGCACGGCGCGGGGCGCGGGGGGGGGTTGGGGTGGGGCTCAGAGGGGGGCGGGGGCTGGTGCGGCGCTCGGAGGGGGCGTGGGCTTGGCGCTCGGAGGAGGGGCGGGGGTTGGTGCGGCGCTCGGAGCGGGGGGCGGGGGCTTCGGGGGGCGCGGCGCTCTGGGGGCGGGGCTTCCGGCGGCGTGGTGCTGGGGGGGCGGGGATTTCAGCGGCGCTGGTGGGGGGTACGGCGGCGCAACGCTCGCGGTGGGGGCAGCACTCTTCTTTTTTGCCTGGGGCGGCAAAAAAGTTAGAGCCGGCCCTGCTAAAGAGAGAACACACCAGCGCGCGGATCAAAGAGTGGACTCTAGCTACGGTACTTCTCTGGCCCCCAGCATTCCCATTTCTGAGCATCATGTGATCTTTAATATAGAGATCCTCACACAGCCCTCTGAGACAGGGCTGTTAACCCCATTGTACCAATGGGGAAACTCAGGCACGGGGAGACAAGTGACTTGCCCAGCGTCATATAGGAAGTGTGTGGCCGAGCCAGGAATTAAACCTGAGTCACCCAAGTCCTAGACTAGCACCCTAACCACTGGGCAATGCTTCCCATAAAGTGAGGCTGCCCTTTCTCCTGATGCAAGGAGGCTAAGCCGAGAGGAAGGCTGGTCTAGTGGTTAAGGCATGCGAGTAGCACTCAGGGGATCTGGGTCCATTTTCCAGCTCTGCCAGAGGCAAGTCATTTCCTCAGCTGTAAAATGGGGATAATCCTTCCTTTGGCTAGCTAGAGTGTAAATTCTCCAGGGCAGGGGCTGGCACTTGATCTGTGCGTGGGCAGCGCCCAGCACAATGGGGCCCCGATCTCAGCTGGGACCTCTCGGTACCACTGCAATGCACACAGTGATACCTGTAAAAGAATGGGGAACGAGCACGCTTGCAGGACACCTGACAGTGCCTGATATTCGGGGCCGGTTCTAGGGGTGGGTGATCACTGGCCACCACCGTCCAGGCAGTACCATCCTGCTGTGCGGCTTGGGGTGGGTTTTCCTTTCGTTGCTCTGCTGCTCCGGGGCTGGGCTGGGAGGATGGAGCTGAAAACATCTTCCACCCTGGCCGGCAAACCATATGGAACAGGCTTCTCACGTGTGCTCCTCCCTTGTTTTGCAGCTTCCGCCCTTCCCCTGGAGTCCCGCTTTGTGGCTCTGAGCCTGACCCCGGCTCTCTCTGCAGCCTGGTTTGTGATGCTGGTGAATGAGGTGTTTTGTGGCTGTGGTTTGTTCTCAGCTCCGTGGCCTTGAGCTGCCAGCGGCCTCCTCCCTCGCCTCTGGTCACAATAGCTCCTGCAGAGCACCGGCTTCATTGCAGACGAGCTCCGGGAAGCTTGGGGTCATAACGCCCCTGTACGGCTCTGGGTTTGTACAGCGCCTCGGCCCTGCTGGCCTAAGCATGAGAAGGCGGGGGAGGTCATATCTTCTATTGGACCATCTTGTGTTGGTGAAAGAGACACGCTCTCGAGCCCCACAGCGCTCTTCTTCAGGGACAAAGGGACTCCCAGCGGCCCGGCGAAGTGGGTGGAACTAACTTCTGACACTAAACCATCCGTTCCACGTTGCATTTCACTGGGCCGCTGGGAGTCCCTCTCCCAGACCCGAAGGAGGGCTCCGTGTGGCTCGAAAGCTTGTCTCTTTCACCAACGGCAGTTGGTCCAATAAAAGACACTTCCTCCCTCACCTTGTCTCACTAATAGCCTGGGACAGCCACAACCACACAACACACAACAATGGACTTAGCGTGATCGCTCAATAAGGATTAACATTTCAGCACCCAAAACCATCCGCTAACTTCTTCCTCTGAAGCAGTTGTGCACCCCGCTTAGGGTTGCCAGGTTTCTGAGCGGGATGCCTGGTTGAAAAAGGACCGTGGGGACTCTAGTCAGCACTGCTGACCGGGCCACTAAAAGTCCAGTCAGCAGCGCAGCAGGGCTAAGGCAGGCTCCTTGCCTGCCCTGGCTCCGCACGGCTCCCGGAAGCAGCCAGCATGGCCGGCTCCTGGCTGCAGGGGTGGCCACAGGGACTCCGTGCGCTGTCCCCGCCCCAAGCCCCCTGGCCGCTCTGCCCAGGAGCCAGACGTGCCAGCCGCTTCCAGGAGCCACGCGAAGCCAGGGCAGGCAGGGAGCCGGCCTTAGCCCCGCTGCCCCACCAACCAGGAGCCGCCTGATGTAAGTGCCTGCACCCCGAACTCCCTCCCACCCCCCAACTCCCTGCCCCAGGTCAGACCCCCCTCCCCTCCCCAACTCCCTGCCCCAGGGCAGTCCCCGCCCTCCACCCGAACTCCCTGCCACACCTCAACTCCCTGCCCCAGGTCAGACCCCCCTCAGATCTGCCCAGGGACGCTGCTTGGTGCCTCTCTCAGGAGGCAGTCACACTCCCCTAGCACAACACCATCACGGCTGATTAACGGGTCAGTAATCCTGCTGGGCTTGGGCCCCCCAGAGGGGGGAGGGGGCAGGCTCTTAACAGCCACTTAGGACAGGAAGTGAGGGAGAGGCTGCACCTGGCTGAGTCAGCAGCAGGATCAAGCAGGGAAGGTGTCATTACGCCCACTGGAATTGGCCCCCCGGACCCGGACTCGTTACTGGTGCCAGCGGGCAGCATCAGCACCGGGCTCGCGGTTCATCCTGTAATGCCCGGCCGCTGACGTAGAGGGATGGGGCTGCAGGATGCTCTGGGGATGCGGGAGTGGCCTCGGTGTCAGGCCATGGTGTGGGGGAACACCCGGGCCCTTGAGATCCCAACCAGCCCGAGTGTCACCCTTTACAGGGGGCAGGGCCAGCTCCATAGCCTTCCCGCAGCGACCAAAGGGTCAAACGCACAGTCCCTTAGCCCACGGCCAACGGGAGAGAGCCGTGGCCCATGGCATAGTGGCGTCTGGCAGGTCACAGATGCTTTCTTAGTGTTCCTCTTCCTCAGAGCCACCCACGGCTTTGCCTGGAGTTCAGGGCTGATGAGTGGGAGGGGAGCAGGTCCGGATGGGAGTGTGGGCTATATTGGCAGAGAGAAAGGAGGGTCAGGACAAAACTGGGAGGGAAGATCAAACCAGTATCTTAGATGCCTATATACAAATGCGAGAAGTATGGGGAATAAGCAGGAAGAACTGGAAGTGCTAATAAATAAATACAACTATGACATTGTTGGCATCACTGAAACTTGGTGGGATAATACACATGATTGGAATATTGGTGTGGATGGGTACAGCTTGCTCAGGAAGGATAGACAGGGGAAAAGGGAGGAGGTGTTGCCTTATATATTAAAAATGTACACACTTGGACTGAGGTGGAGATGGACATAGGAGACGGAAGGGTTGAGAGTCTCTGGGTTAGGCTAAAAGGGGTAAAAAACAAGGGAGATGTCATGCTAGGAGTCTACTACAGGCCACCTAACCAGGTGGAAGAGGTGGATGAGGCTTTTTTTAAACAACTAACAAAATCATCCAAAGCCCAAGATTTGAAGACGGCAGCTTGGGTGAAAGTGATCATGAAATCATAGAGTTTGCAATTCTAAGGAAGGGTAGAAGGGAGAACAGCAAAATAGAGACAATGGATTTCAGGACTCTTCCTGAAGAAACAGACCTGCTGCAGGGAGTCAGATGCTGGGGGGAAGCCCCTGGCTCCCCTGGCACATCCCCAGCCTGCGGGGGCTCAGGCAGACCCTGGCACCATCCGAGTTAGAGCCAGAGAGCCCCACCCCAGCAGGGATACCAGGCCTGGGTAGCCCCTGTGCGTGGGGCTCGAATGCTGCTGCAATGCTGCGGGGCCCCTCCCATAGCAGCTGTCACGGAGTCACTGGGCAATGCTCTGAACTACTCCCTACGAAGCCAGCTCTGGGGGAGCCACCTCTCTCTGAGCAGACTGTCTCCAGGACAAGAAGCTTACACAGCTTCGGCCTTCCTGGGTCTGACCTCGGAGCATTCAGCCTCCCCTTCTCACACTGTGCGCTTCCCACAGCGAGTCCGCACAGGCGGGCTCCCGGGGAAGCCAGAGGGCCCTGCACCCCAACTCCACCCAGACATGACTCTCAGCCAGCCAGTAAAACAGAAGGTTATTTGATGACAGGAACACAGTCCAAAACAGAGCTTGTAGTTATAGGAAACAGGACCCCTCAGTCAGGTCCATCTTGGGGGGCAGGGAGGCCAGACCCCGGCTCTGGGCCTCCCTCTCTTTCCCCAGCCAGCTCCAAACTGAAACTCTCCAACCCCTCCTCTCTGGCCTTTGTCTCTTTTCCGGGCCAGGAGGCCACCTGATCTCTTTGTTCTCCAGCACCTTCAGTTGGCCATCAGTTGACAGGAGACAGGGTGTCGGCCATTCTCTGTGCAGACAGCATCACACTGGCCCTCTTGGGCTCTGCAACTATCACACCTCCTTATTCCCCCACCTAGATACTTAAGAAATGCATAGGGGAAACTGAGGCACCCACCCAGTATTCGGAGAAAACATTCAGAACATTCCCACTTCGTCACTGAAGGGAAGGCTCATCCCTGGCTCTGGTGGTTCTGGGGAGATGGAGCAGGGATGGCGGATGGGGCAGGGAGAGAGGCTGAGTTGCTGTGGCTGGGGAGAGGGAATTGGAGGTGGGATGGATGCTGGGGGAAGCATGAGCCTCTCGGCTCCGGCTGGGGCCAGGGAACTGGAGGGGTGGGCAGATTGGGTAGGTCTAGCTGGGGATGGAGAAAGTGGGAGGGAGGGATTGCTGCTGCTGACCATGCCAGCGACAACCGAGATGTCCCCTGATGGAACAATAATAGACAACAGCAGCACAGCAGGGGAAGGGTTAAGATGAGTCACGCGGAGGAACAAACGGGAGAGGAGAACAGGCCCCAGCACGAAAATTATCCAATTAAAAGTCAGGGGATCCTGAGAATTGTGCGCTGTGCGTGCGCTTGCCTATGCACAAGTGCACACGCGTGTGTGCGTGCTGCCCGGCCAGTGTGACAAGACCCCAATCTACGCCCCCTGGGGTGCGGCAGCAGCTCGTGCCACCCCCCTGATGGATCATGGGCAATTTATTCCGTTTCCTTTTTTCTAAGAATCCCACAGTGGGGTTTATTCAATCTGTAGCCAAGACACTGCTATGGTAACCTTGGTGGTGTTACCAGGGGAACCTGCTACCGTTCATCAGGCCCCATTAAAGGAAGGAGCATTTACAGGAATCCCAGCTTTACAGATCGATAGCCACCCCTCCGCCCTACGCCCATCACGCTTGTCTGCCAGGCTGGATCTGTGATGGCCACGGGCTGATCTGAGTAGGGATATCTAGCTCCCTACTGCCGGTAGATGTTCCCTGACCCAGCTGCGCTGTCTAGCATTAGGAAAACCAAGCGGCACCACGCACTGGAGTTAAAGCTGCCCCTTGCTGGTTGAAGGTGCCGTGCTCTGGGTGTTAGATCCATCCACAGCCTTGGTGCTGTGCAATGTGAGTAGATACCCAAATCGATGTGGTGGCAAAGGACGGATGTTTCCACCTGTGTCTGGCCAGGGGATGACGCTGCTCCCGTCAGACACTGACCTGGCCACAGCGAGCCATGCGTTTGTAAACTCCAGGTGTCACTGCCACAACCTGCTCTGGTTCAACCTCACAGCACTGGGCTGGTGCGACAGTGACTGGCTGAAATCGTCCGGCTTGTGCTAGGCAGGAGGTCAGACTGTGTGATCCCAGCGGTCCATGCCGGCCTTAACGTCTGTGCATTCCCCAGCCCCTGCACAGGATGCCAGCTGATGAAATTACCACCGCCAGCCATGCTGCACGCAGGGCTAAATGTCTGGGCCCCTCAGCATCCTCCCACCCATAATACAGAGCCGTCCCAGTCTTTAAGCTTGTTCCTACCAGCAGGGCTGGATGAGAGACAGATGTTCCTGCAGGGGGGCACTCAGATACCAGTGTGACTATAAAACCCTAGGGAGACAGAAAGGTGGGCCCAGCTGTTACGCCCCATCAGCCCTGCCCAGTGCACAAGCTGTTCCTTTGATTGAGGGGTGCCCTACAGATGTGGAGCACCGAGGACCAACACAGTGAAGGAGGGGGGCGAAGCTGGGAACCCGTGAGATGGACTTGGCTCCTCAGATGACAGCAGTCCACAACTGAAATGCACCAGCCTCCTGGCAGTGGTGGCCACAAGAAGTGGAAGGAGAGGCGGGAGGAAGCTGGGTGGCTGGAGACCAAGCTGGAGGAGACCAGGACAAGGGGCGATGGCCCAGCAACAAACAAAGGGCTGCCGAGGGTTCGAGAAAGAGGGAAGGGCCTGGTGGGAAGAGTCGGAGAAGGAGCTGGCGTGCAGGTACATGGACGGCAGAAGGGGTTGGAGAAGAGGACAGGGATGGGAAAAGGGAAATGGAGAGAAGTCGACGGACACACGGGGAGCAAAGATGGCGCTCTCTGATACAACAGGAGAGAAATATAACGCAATACCCGTTATATCTGTGCACGAGCCACCCCCCGCTCCCAAAAGTTGGCTTGACAGTTAATAGTCATTAAGTGAAGAGATTGATTCATCAGCTCTCCAGGTCATAGAATCATAGAATATCAGGGTTGGAAGGGACCTCAGGAGGTCATCTAGCCCAACCCCCTGCTCAAAGCAGGACCAATCCCCAGGGCAGATTCAGCGTTATGTCACGTGGGGACATGTTTTGGCCTATCACACACAATTTCTGACCCCAGACTCTTCTGCCCAATCCGGTTGATGCTGAAAACGAGTTTCCGCAAACAAATCCCTCCCCACACAGAGATTTGCCTTGACATTTTTAGCGCAAATTTTTTTCCAGGCCGGTATGGCTGGTATTTGGAAAGCACAATGACTTGAAAACTCAAGTGGGAGGCACTTTGTGTATTCTTGCTTGTGAGAGTCATGCTTATGAAACCCTGGCTACTCAACAGCAAAGACAGTGCTGCTCTCAACAGAAGTCTCACAATGCCCAGCGGTTGCAGTGACGGAAAGCCTATAGTGAGAGGGGAAAAGAAGAGACACAATGTCTCACTAAGAGCTGAGTGCCCTCACAGGGAACAGGTCAACAGTGGGCTGTGGAGAAGAGCTGGGTTTGGAAAGAGCTGAGAGAATCAGAGATGGAGAGAGAGTCAGGAAAGGATCAACCTCCAACAAGGCAGAAGACAGAGCGGGGGATCTGGGAGGCACTGAGATAGCAGGGTGAGGAACGTAGATAAATGACTAGATGGAAAGATGACAGCACTGACCCAGCTGCAGGAGAATGGGAGGCAAGGGAGATAGATGGGGACATGGCAATGAAAAATCTTGAAGACAAGGGCCCTTGTGTAGCGGCTACAGCAGTGAAGATGAGCAAAATGGTGGTATCTGATGGGGGAGGTCTGCTGCGGCTTTCTGGACAGATTGCTTTGGGTGGAAGCAAGAGAGACGGACTTTCGAAATACATCCAATCTAGTAAAGCTGTCTAGTATTCACACACAGAAAAGTCAACGGAGCTCAGCTGGGACCACTCATCTACCTGACATTTCTAATGCACCTGTCAACACACCTGGGAATCTCATCTGGCCTGGAACATGCAGGCAAAGATCAGCTGGCACGTAGTACTCGCGCTCGCTCTGAGAGCACGTCCATGAAGCCCAGGAAGAAGCCAACTCAGTCAGGGGTCATGGGGCTCTTCTTCTCTCCTCATTAGTGAGGACAGCAGAGCACCGTGTTGTCAGGCAAAGGATATCAGCCCGAAGTTCTCACGCCTGCTCTGCTGAGAGACAGCCATTCCCTTCCTGAGTACACATCTCCACTTGACACATCTTTACATCCGTGCAGGAGGCCATCTTTAAAATAGCAATCTTAGGCCCCTGTGCTGACACACGTCTTGGGATACTTGGCTGTAGAGGGCTCTCTGGGGAAGACCTCCACTGGGACTTCCCATGTATCTCATGCTACAGGCTCATAGGCCTGGATCTCTAGTTTCTGGCTTCCCCAGGCTTAGCTCCAAGCAGTGAAATATACCAGCCACCTGGGAAAATTCAGCATTTTTCTAGCTGCCGGCAGGGTTGAAAGGCCTGTGCCAGGATCAGAGGAGTCATTGTTTGAAGGTGGGTCTGAGAGAAGGTCAGAGCTCAAGGCAGTGTCCCTCACGGGGAAGGAGGGATGTGTCTGGTTTCACCATCCACGTGGCACGCTCGTTGAAGTCAATGGACACTCCACACACCTGAGGCACCGTTAAGCCCAGCTGCTTGGGATTCTGCATTTCCAGGCTCAGAGAGGAGGATTACAACCAGTCTCGGAGTATTTCTCATAGCGCTAAGACCATTCAGTAGAGAGACACTCCAGAATCAATATCCCTTTGCTCTTAGGTACAGATGGGAAATAAACTCTTATCCCTCCCCTACAGCCAGTTTGCGACATTTCACAAATGGCCGGTGTGACATTCTGTACCCCAAAGCAACACCCTCGCACCCCCACATTAACCCTGGTGGTATCATTATGTTTTGTGCAAAGTATGCCTTGTAAGGTATCATGCTAAAAGTCTTGATCTGTTGAACATCAATATCCTGTTGGATTGTACGTGCTGTCATGGTATCTGAGGTTATGACTATTGACTATGTACCAGTATTTCAATTGTGTTTGCTCCTGGGGTGACCCCCACAAGGTAGTTTACATCCAGTCTAGCCAGCACATTGTGGATGAACCATTCAAGGTCATGCCCCATTAACACAATAGAAGAAGCTTATCTCCACCCGATGGACTTTCCTGTGAATGTTCTAGCCAATATATGGCTAATGGCTGCTATGACTCATCGAAGCATGTGACTAGCTCATGTGACTCTGGACTCCATCTGTGCCTGTACTTTTCCACTAACTGCGCTGGGGGCTTTGTTTGGGACAATGAAGTTCCCTCCACATGGAAGAAACTGTAAAAGGGGGAAGCGACATCATCACTTGGCCTCACTCTCCCCACAACTCAACACCTGGAGACACCTCGGGAACAAAGACTGAACCGGGGAGGTGGCCCCAGGCAGGAAATAGGGAAGCCCAGGCTGTGTATGGCAGATTGGTGAACCGTTTTTATCATCAAGGTGGGACACTGCTTACTTCAAATCCTGTGTAGTGTATAGAACTTAGCTTGCAATTTTGTTTTATTTTTTAGGTAGCCAACTTTGATCTGTATGCTATTACTTACAATCAGTTAAAATCTATCTTTCTGTAGTTAATAAATCTGTTTTATATTTTTTACCTAATACAGTGTGTTGTTTGAAGTGCAAAAGGGAAACCTGCTCAGGAACAGGGACTGGTGCATTGTCCTCTCCACATTGAGGGAGGGGCGGACCGGATAATAACTTCCACCGGTCGAATAGTACATCTCTGGGGTCCTAGGCTGTGGGGAACTGGCTGAAACCTATTGTTGGTTCATGAGTGGCTAGTGAAAGCATTCATGTAACTGCAGATGGGTGTGTCCCTAGCTGTGTCTGGCTGTGAAAGTGCAAGACCTGGAGAGGATTGCAGCTTGTCACAGACTCACCATGCAAGAGGGAGCCCAGGTTGGTATGCCAGAGGGCTCAGCAGTACCCCCATTCCAGGTTGCACCCCAGGGACGTACATTACAGCTAGGCAGCAGCCTTGTCTAATTCCTTAATGCTACCACTTCCCCACGATATATATGATGTTGCACTAGCTAACACGCACACCGGGTATCTCTACATGCTGCCTTGCTTAGGTAAATCCTCCAGGGTACATGCTCCACTGAGGCCGACAGCAGATAAAAGACCTGCTACTTCTGTTGACGGCTAAGAGGGATTTTCCTTTAGCTCCACTGGTTCTAGAGCAGATGGGCATGCATTCCATCCCCCATGCCAAGGGGGGCTTGGAGGGTGGGGGTTAGACGGCAACTATGTGGAAAGCCATAGAGGAGGAAGAACAGGAGTACTTGTGGCACCTTAGAGACTAACAAATTTATTAGAGCATAAGCTTTCGTGGACTACAGCCCACTTCAGAGGAGGAGTAATTCTTCAGACTCCTTCTTAAAGTAAATGTGAAAGCAACTATCTTGCCTTCCATCTTCTGTGGAACACACAGTGCTCACGCTGTTCCCGACACATAACCAATTCCAGCTCTGCCTTCCCACCTGCTAATGGACGAAGAATGGCTGAGTGACACTAATGGGGCCTGGTGCCTAGAACACAGGCAGGAGAGCTCTTCCATTAGCAGCAGAAGCTACCATCGCGGGCGTCTTCACTTAGGGAATGACGGCTGCCTCTTAAAAATAGCTCTGGCTTTTAAAGAACAAAAATAGCTCTTCTCCTCCAAGGTCAGGAATCTCACCGACCTGGTGATGCTGTTAACTCTGCGTGTGCCAAGGGGCAGGGCACAACTGGGGGCAATGACATGAGGTCATCTCCCACGGACATCTACTTATATAGCTCTCACTCGCCTAATCTCTGAGACCACCCCCGCCGCTCACGTGTTTAGCCTCCCATCCAGCCAGGGCAGCGCTCTACCTGGGGTACACATGGGGGATCGAAGCACAGGGAAGATGGAGTGACCGGTCCATAGCAGGGCAGGGACTTAAAGCCCCGTCACCTGAATCCTACTTCAGTGCCCTGCCCATGAGACCATGTTACATACAGGATGTAGGACGTGAAAGGGACACAGAAAGCCACTGCAGACAGAACAGCACATCTGATTAGTGCAAAGGGTGACCACCCCCTGGCAATCTGGGCCAATCACACACAAGTCACCACAGAAATAGAATCCTAACACTGGTGCCTTTATTTTCTGGTTGTAGCTGCCAGTCACGGTAGGGCAGGACACACATATGGCCAGCCGGCCTGTCATCTATTTGGCGGCCCCAGGGCCTGCAGTCTCCGCGGCCCTGCACAGGATGGCAGGGCCTTGGCTTCAGCCAGCACCATTCTGTGGGCCCCTTCTAGGAAGAGGCTAGTAGTCTGTGCACAGGGCTACGGGCCGCAAGGCTCCTGAGTGCTAATTCTGACTCTGCCCCTGACTCCTCCTGTACCTCCGTCCCACCCGCCCTGACTGGAATTACTGACCTGCCTTAGCGGGTCTGTCGGCCTGCGGGGAATGGACGTCCCCTTCTAGATTCAGACCTTCCAAGGCCAGAAGGGACCAATGTGATCGTCCAGTCTGCCCTCCTGTGTCACACAGGCCAGAGACCTGCCCACAATAATCCCTAGAGCAGAGCTTTTAGACAGCCAGCCAGTTTTGATTTAAAAATAGTCAGTGATGGAGAATCCACCACGACCCTTTGTTCCAGTGGCTAATGACTCTCACAGCTAAACATTTATGCCTCATTTCCAGTCTGAATTTGTCTAGCTTCAATTTCCAGCCATTGGATCGTGTCAGACCTTTCTCTGCCAGACTGAGCCTGTTATTAAATATTTGTTCCCCATGTGGATACTCACAGACTGTGATCTTAGCAGGGGCTAAGCTGAAGAAAGAAGGGAAGAGTGTCATTCTCTGCCAGCTGGTTCTCCCAGAAGGTGGGGCATACGGGGGCTCTTTACAGAGAGAAGAGGGGGCAGTCGGCGAATGAGACTCATGTTAGGGCTCCTCAGAGTGTGACGGTTAAAGACAAGGGCCTGAAAACCACATGACAGGCTCCAGCATTGCGATGCAGGCGCTAGGGACCAGGCATGTGCTTACAGGAGGACAGCCAGATTCAGCCCAAGAGTAGAGACAGACCCAACAGTAGCCTGGCCAGGAATTTTCCAACAGGACATTTTTCCAGGCTGCTTTGTCAAAAGCAAAACGTTTTGCGGAAACACGTGGATTTCAAAATTTCATTTCAGGAAAACCAAACCAAAACCCAATGGCCAGCGGCTCCGAATCTCCTTTGGAAACAACTTTCCATTTCTTTATTTGATCTTAGATGACATTGTAGCAAATTGAAAAAGTTGAAGTCGGAACGAAATGTTTCAAATGGACCTAAAACTATTTTTTTCCCCCTGAAATTTCATATTGCGGGAAGTGTCAACGGTTTTTGGTTTTGTTCCATTTAGGAACAGAAAGGGAAAAAAAGATCTATAGAATGGAAAATCCGGTGCCTGACCATCTCTCTTCAATAGTTGGACTTCTCCCATCCACAACGCATACGACACAGAGTGTAAAACCCCAAGCAGCACCTAGGGGCCCCAACTTCAGTCCATTTTATGCCCACAAGGCATGAACAGGGGTCTCAATCTTTCGCCAAGCGGAGCAGTGAGCTGCTTCCAGCTTCTTCTCCAACCAGAATAGCTTTCAGCTCTGGTGCCTGTCTCTCTGCGGCCTGAGTGGGTCTCTTTATCTCTCTCTCTCTCAGCCCCTGGGGGACTCAGTTCCTGTTAATCATCTGCCCTGATAGAAAGAGCAACATTACCCTTATCCTCCTTTGTAAAGTGCTCTGCCATCCCCAGCTGAAAGGTGCTATATGTAGACAGAATATTACTACTCTATTCCATACCAAAAAGACGCTTATGTTAAGGTTACATGGTTACAGATTGCTACATAACATTAACTCTTCCCCTTGGATATGGGTCACAATACACGCTTTAGTTACAGGATCACACGCTGGTTTCCCGCAGCACCTGCCTCATTCAGGGCACAAGCTGCCTGGCTTGCAGCAAACGAGACAGCTGTTCACTATGTGGTCCCTGCCTCATTCACCAAACAAGGAATGGGGCAGAGGGTTTGCAGAGAAAATGGCATGTGATCACATCATTAAACGCTATACTATAATGCACATGTTCAAGGGGCAGAGTTAAGGTTGCCTGGATAACCTTACTTTTGCCATTTCCTGACTTCTGGGTGCTTGACCATGCAGATGTAATAGTCTTTTAACACCTTTTTTTTGTTTAGAATCTCCTCGACTTTTAAAGAAAAGGGAGGCTATTAAACAGAGGAATTCTCCCATATAGCTAGTCAACGGGGGAACATTCTGGCTTGCCTGATCCGTGCATTAGCGACAGATCGCTCAGCTCTCTGCGCACCCATTTTTGAACACTGAGGGAGACAGAAGCTGGCCTCTTTCTCTCTGTCCCAACTTAACGTCCCGATGAAGAGGGTCACTGCTTCTCTGTCTTGGCCTGGGGCCCTAAAACAATGAGCTCATGCTCCTCCATCTTCACCTCTAGCGGAAGCAACTGTCCCCCCCCCCCCCCCCCCCCGCCCCAGCTCCCTCACCACGGCCTGCAGCCCCAAGACCACGGTTCTTTGCCCCTTTATCTCAGCTTGCAGCCCGGGGGTAACAGGCCATCCCCGACATCGGCCTGATGCATTCAAGCTGCCAGCCCCTCACCTTGCCCTGCAGCCCGGAATCACTGGGACACCATCACACGGACTTCCCAGGCATTTAATATTAACAATAACCAAAGACGCTGTTGAACAGGGCAGCGCTGGCCCCTCTCCCTGCCCGCAGCCACAGTTTGCAGTTTCCTATACACCACGAGGCAATAGACACCCAGGACAAACGGCCCCACTCCAAGCTCAACTTCGGGCTGGTCCAGAGTCCCATGCCCCCCCACCCCCCGCCCCAGTCTCTTGCTGCTTCCACCAGGGTCCCTCAAGCCACAAGTCCCAGCTGTGGCTCCACTCAGCCATCTCCACATGCCCATGGCTGGGCGCTGGACTCTCCCCACTCTAAGGCCCTGCTTGCGAAGCTTTCGCCCGAAAGGCCCATGTGGTCACGAGATCGGGCAGCCTGGGAGAAGGAGAGAAGCGGCGTGTGGCTCTGAGGGGCCAGCAGCGGAGATGGGAGCCTTCGATCCACTCCCCCGTGGGTCGTCTTCAGCCCTTCTCCAACGTAGTGATACAGAACGGCCGGGGTTAGCCCGCCGCTCCTCCTTGGGAAGGTTTAATGCTTCCACCAGCAGAAGCACCCTCGCGAGAAAGTCTCTGCCTGGACGGCCCTTGCCGCCTTTCCGTGGCTTGCGGTTTCAAATAGAGAGAGAGATTTTACAGAAAGCAAGAGTGCCCCCAGACCCTAACCCCTCCCGGAGCAGCAGCTGGCACCAGAGAGGGGCCATCCCAGCCTGCGCCCTTCCAGTTTTAATTCAGGACCCAAGAAGAAGCAGCAAGAAGCAGCTGGTGATGGGGGAGAAAGACACTCCGAGGTGAGGCGATGGGTCCAGAACGGTCTGTCCCAGCACAGCTTCCTCTGCCCCGTCTCTGGGGTTCGGCTGCTCACGGCACGGCCGGCCGGCGAGATGACCGATGAGACGGTGTCCGCTTGAATAATTAACCCTTTAGAAGCAGCTCCGGGGTCCCACGCTCTTTGCCAATGGATTCATTTTCCTTAAATCAAACACGGTTGCTTATTGTTTTGCGGCTGCTGTCGGTTTTGCCGTAGAAAGAGGATTGGCTCAAGGGGCTGGCACGCATTCAGAGAGCCCCCCCGGTCTCCGCACAGACCCCGCTGGGCGAGCAGGGGCAACGTGACATGACTTGTGCGCTCCTGGGCTCTCAGGCTGCCTCCCCCCTCTCACAAACGGACCTGGGGACAAAAAGAGAGAGATGCCAGGCTGACTCCCGGGCAGAGAGCTCGCTGGCCAGCCGAACGGCTCCTCCGGGAGCTTTCCCTGCCCCGCTGGCTCAGGCAATCCCTCCCCACTCACATCTCGCGCTCTCTGGGCTGCTTCCTCCGCCCTGCATGGCCCGGGGCAGTGCCCTGCGGCCCCTCCGTTGGAGATGGGCCCGCTACGTTGTTAAGGGGGGGCTGGCACCGTTGTGGGGGTTCAGGAGGGGACTGGGAGTCTAGGTCAGCTCCTGGGTCCTTCTCCTGGCTCTGCCTCTGCTCCACTTGAGTGATTTTGAACAAGCCACGCAGGCCACAATGTGGGTGCCCATAGTTAAGCCCCGAGACCCTCCCCAAGTCCCCGAATAGACTCGGCCAGGTTTTCAGACGTGCTGAGGACCAGCGGCTGTCACTGCCAGCCCGGCAGGAGATGTCGTCTCCACACCCGTGCACGGTGCAGGTGCCGGCTTGCTGGGCGTTACCCACACTAGCACAATGCAGCTCTCTGACCCTGCCGGTCGGCTCACAGGTCAGGCAGTACCGGGACATGCCTTTTAGATCCAGACCTCCTGGTTTGAACCCCACGGAGAGCCAGGCCAGGGGCAGCTGGGAACTGGAGACTCCACGAGCTCTATTACATAGATCCCAGCTTGTCACGCGACCTCCTGATCCGAGCAGCGGCCGCTTGGGGGGAGATGGAGCGGGCCAGGGTGTGGGATCTGCCCAGAAGACGAAGGCGGCTCTGGGCTAATTCTGGCCATCGAGCTGCCATTGGGTCCTGGGGGAAGATCTCCCCGGCACACCCCGTGACGCAGAGCTCCGCAAACGAGCAGGAATGCTTGAAATTACCTGACGTGTTAGGTCTCCGGCTCATACGTTTCGAAGAAGCTGGAGAGAGAAAATAAGGAGGAAGGGGTTAGTTTTCCTTCTCCGACATGGACCATTGGTGGCGCTAAGTGGCTGGAAGAGCCTCAGCTCGGAACAATTGTGGGTAATTAGATGAAGGTGACAGGGCTGCTCCCTGGCAAACAAAGGGTTAACTCCAGCTCAGTTTCCCCTCCCGCTGTGTAGCTACTCAGGGGAACCTGTTATCAATTAGCTGCCTGCCTGGGAGAGGGCGAAGGGACGACCTTCACTTTGGAACTACCCTATGAAGCCAAGAGTGGCCACTGTCTGGGTCTCTTGGAGCATCTTTCACTCCAGGATGCCCGAACGCTTCCCAGACACCAGTGAGTGTGGGACAGGTGCCACCCCACTCTGCAGGGGCAGGAGCCGAGGTTAAACGACTCGCCTAGGACAGGAGCTCAGCAGTGGAATCGGGTGAACTCAGCTGCTGAGACCAGCAGGCCGGTTTCAACCCTCTCCACCACCACGGCCTACTGAGCCCCACCGCATCAGCCAGCGTGACCACGGATGATGGCGTTGCACCAGGCCTTGCGCAGTGAAATTTCCAGATCTGGCTGAATCCTGCAAACCCACGAACCTCAGGGGCAGCCCTGCGGGCACCTCTGTCACTCTTAGAGGCACCTGGCACCTCACGTGCTCATAGAAACACAGTGGCAGGAGCTGGCAACCTGTCCCTTAGCCAGGCTGCTCCCGACCCCACACAAACCGCATTATGGACAAAGCACCTCACGCTGTTCACCCCCGCCGGGGATGGTGCAGGCATTAACCTCACCAGGGTGCTCCCTTAGAACCAGAGCCACTGGATTGTAGTCCTGACTGTCTGGGGACATGTCAATTTCTCCAGCATCCCCCCTCCCCAGGAGTAACACGCTCTGTACTGCAAATCCCAAGTGCTTGGGGAGACGCCCCAGCCTCCTGCAGAAAACAGGGTACATGGGAAGCCAATGATAACACTTTATGGCCCCAAGGCCCTGGCTCGGAAAAGACACACACTATTTGCCTTGAGCAAAACAGCGAATCACTACAACCTGAGTCACAGGGAATTATTGTTAGCAGTTTCCCGCTCACGCGTTGCAATGGCCTCACACTCAAACCGCCTTTTCTTTACTCCACAGTCCAAGCG
Source organism: Trachemys scripta elegans (assembly GCF_013100865.1). NCBI lineage: Eukaryota > Metazoa > Chordata > Testudines > Emydidae > Trachemys > Trachemys scripta. Next base: position 347,114,177 of record NC_048298.1, on the reverse strand, counting down.
GGGATACTGGAAACTCGAACTGTGCAGCTTTGGGATTGGTCCAAAAAAAAAAAAATAATCAAGTGATACTGATTGGAGGAGAACCTAAGTGCCTCCCGCACAAGGACTTGCAAGTGTGACTTTAAAAATCCCTTCCTGCAAGCATTGTGCGCCCATCAAACGTTTCAGCCCAGACTGCCACAGTGTCCGAGCACCACACAACCCCCCTACACGGTAACTGTTATCCCTGTTTAGCCAGATGGGGAGCGAGAACAGGGAGAGATGCAGTGACTTGACCAAGGTCAATCTTGGCAGAGCTGGGACTTGAACCCAGATCTTTGTCCAGCACCTTAACCGCACGACCATCCTGCCTCACTTGCACGCCTGAGAGAAGTGACCACAAGATGGGCCACAAACACATCCATGGGAAAGTCTTGTATTATCCACCCAGCTGCACAAGTAACAACCCCAGCAGTGGCAGCTGCCAGAAAACGTGGCAACCTTTGCGTCAGAGGAACAAAGAGGCACTAGGTTGAATAGCCTGGCAAGCGCTTGGAGCCGTGCTGAGCTGTCCCATTGCTGCTGAACCAGACCTGCTGCCGGGGGGGCTGCACAAAAGCACCAGGGGAAGGGGGAAGATGCTGCCTCTAATCCTGACCCCTCAGATCAGCTGGGGGACGAACAGTCTCACCCCAACGACAGATTCTAATCCGTCCGAGCAGCTTCGGATGGGGAGGCAGGGGCTTGCGGTGAAAGTGCATCGTGCACCGAGAGACTGTCCATAGCGTCAAGGGGCCAGGTTAGGATCAGCCCTTGCCCAGCGGTGGGAATGCAACATGCCTCATCCACCCACTGTCCAGCCTGAGCAACTGCTCCTTGCTCCCACTGGGAACCAAAATCACACGGAGAGGGGCAGGAAGGAGGCAGGGCCGCGGCCCAGCTCTGCCTGTGCCACACGCACACTCGTCTATCCGTGCACTCCTGGCCCCGGCTTGCAGCCAGGGGGATGTGGTCGGATACGGCGCCCCGGCACTCTGTGGTTGATCTCCGAACCATCCCAAAACAGGAGGGGAGAGAACATTGCCGGCACCTCACCAGTTACTCTTCAAAGACTTAGCACTTTCCCTCGGGACTCACCCGCCACCCCATCAAGCCCTCCTTTCACGAGTCCTTTCGTTCCAAGCATTCAGAGCAAGGAGACGGAATCGTTTCTCCGTCTGCCAGCTCAAGCCCTTCCTTGCTTAATGCACCAGGTGCTCAGTGAACGCACAACGGGCCCCTTGACAGCTCTGCCGCGAGGAGTCCGAACATCCTTGGGAAGTGGACAACAGCTCTAGGCAACTGGATCCTGGTTCAACGTACTCAGCCCCTCAAAGCCTTGCTACTCTGCGGAGAGATTTCTTGAGCACGCTGGGTGGTTATACAAGGAGTCCTATCCTTTTAGGAATCATACCGCACCCGCAGGCAGTTTATCTTAGTGGTTAGAGCGTGGGAATCCGAGTCATGAGTTTTATTCCTGCCACGGATTTGCTTGCCCACTGCCCCGGGAAAGTCACTTAAACACTCCGTGCCTCGGTTTCCCCATCTGTCAAATAGGGCTAATGATGCCGGCCCACCTCCCCTGGGTTTGGTGACGGTGAATTCACTGATGTGCACAAGGGCAGAGGATTGTTAATTTGGGGAATCTCCTGAGAAGCTACAGATCCCAGGGGCTTCCCTGCGATGCTGCATGCTGACGGGGCGGGGAGGATCTGGGCTGCCTAAGCCCCACAGGGCCCTTACGCTTCCCCCCCTTGAGGCTGGTGGCAGCCTGGCCAGGACTCGCACTGAATGCTGCTCCCGTACCCTCTGCCCTTTCCCTGCATGCTGCACCCGCAGTACGCAGTTCGGCCTGCGGCCACATCCTGAGGGACAGAGACGGGAAACGGCCGCCAGCTGCAGGGTTAGCCCCACACTCTTGAACCGAGCAAGAGCAGAAGAGGGGAAGCAAACACGAAGCAGCGTCCGATCGTGGCCCCGGGTGGGGAGCTGGAGGGCATCTCTCCCCGCCCCTTCTGCCAAGCAAAAAGCCAGATGCATCCCATTGCACAGAGCTGCGTTGGAGATCCTGTCCCACCGCAGCTGTCATTATAAACCTGAGGGAAGGCAGGGCCCAGGGTGCTGGATCTCCCCGGCAAAGGGTGCTTGTACCAACAGACATTTAAACATGGACATCGTGAATTCAGTGCTGGGAAGTGTTGGTCCCTTCCTGACCCACAGCAGAGATACAGCCCGGGCAGCGGTGGGGCCAGCTCCCCCCTGGGCGCCTGGCCAATGTGCCATGACCCTGCCCTGACCTGCCCCCTCTAGAGGCCCGTTCAGTCCCTGGCTTCTCTGCAGAGAGGCCTGCTCGTGGCCCCTTGTGAAGACGGTGTTTGCGTAGGAACGCTTGTCTGCTAGCGTTGGGCTGAGACCCACCGGCTCATGTCATGGCCCCCACCCATTGGAGTGGTGGTTTTTTGCCACGCAGTCACTGGTCCATTAGGAACTGGCGTGAGACTCACCAAGCCACTGAGCAGTAAGGAGGTTCAGTCCCTACCAACCTGGGCTGGTAGCTGGCAAGCATCAGATGGCCAATCGCCCAGTCCCCAAGCCATGGAGGAGGAGCTGGCCGGGATGAACGCTGCTAGCTGCCAGTGGCTTCCCTCTGGCACCAGCTGCATTCCTTAGACCCAGCTGTCCTGCTTTCAGGGGCCAGGAGAAAAGCTTCTGGTCAGGTTTATAACAGCAATAAGGACCCCCTGGAGCAGTCCGTTGGCAATCAGATAAAGACCAGCTCACGCCCACGCCCAGCTAGTCCTTATCTGAGTCGCCGACTGCTGGGTTGGGCCTTGTTGCTCAAGCGAATCCGAGAGGTTTCCACGTTTGTGGAAGACACAGTAGACGAATCACAGTCTGCAGTAGCCTCTCCAGCAGTGCCCCGTGCGTGTGGACAGGGAAAGGAGAGGGACAGGGAGCTGATTTGTAACGGAGAAGGAATTTCAAAGCAGCGACCCCAATTACCAGGAGAAATCATCTGCCGAGCTGCATCCCCTGTCGCTGCATCACGCCTGCAGGTGCCGACCTGTGGGTAATGGCTCCCGAGGCCTGCTGGGGACAGTTACCCAGCCCTGCCCTCCTGGCTTTGTTGGCTCTGAGTCAATGACTAGGACCCGGCCCGGAAAAGGATCGGGAGACAGACTAACAGCAGAAGATGCTCGGTGTTCGCCAACCCCATCCAGCTCTCGCCTTCTGATCTCACGTGTGGGAATCCTGTCCCCGTCCCACCCGCCCGGCAGGCGTGATGCTACGAGCCAGCAGGATGGCGCTCCCTGCACCGTGAAACCCAGCGCCGATTGGTTGTCACTCACAGTTAGCGGATCAGCAGCAAAAGCAGCCACACTGTTCCTCATCTCATTCTCATTGCCCCGCAGAGGGATGAGCGAGATGTTACCCAACCTGGAGTCCTGCTGCGTCCGCGACGCCCGCACCTTGGAGGATTCGGAGGGCCACACGTTCCCACCGTTCTGGGGAGGGAGAGCAGACACATGGCGAGTGAGCAGATGGGGGCAGGGACGCGGCACAAGCCTGGGATCTCAGTGTGCCAGTGAACGGGGCCTCGCTGAGTGCTCTCGAGTTCAGACGCAGAGGGGCGCCAGAGGCCCTCCATACTGTCCGGCCAACGTGCCTCAACTCTGACCCCAAGTTCCACTCAGTCTTTGGCCTCTGCTCATCCTGGAGAGCAACCAGAGCCCACTGCAATTCTGCGCCAGCTCTTGTCCGTAAGGAGCTGGACTAAGAGCCACCGAAGCATTTCACATACGGCTCTGAGCAGAGATCATAGAGTTCACTATTGAGTGGGGAATCTAGTGGCCAAAGCCTGTTCAAGGGGATCTTTGAGCCAGCCAGTCAATGACCGACGCTGCCCCTCTCCTATGTTTATTCTCTCCCACCCCCGTGTCCCCATTGTACAGATGGGGCAACTGAGGCCTGGAAAGGCTGTGAGTTGCCCAGGGTCACCCAGGATGTTTGTGGTGGGGTAGGAATCAAACCCTGCTCTCCCACACCTCAAGCTAGTCTTCTGGCCACCAGACCATCCTTCTTGGGCTGGCTGGGGGAGATGGTGACCTGGCTGCGTGGGCTGTGAAATGTGACTGTCCTGTGAGGCCGGCAGACCGCCATGCCAGGCCCCCCACGTGGCAGGGGGTGTATCAAAGCCATGCGGAAAGGCCCCTCCCACCCTGAAGGATGGCAAGGCGTGCTGAGGGGCCGCCCGCTGCTCAGGTGGTACCTGTACATAGAGGAAGGATGCGAACCACTCCCGCAACTCCATCTGCGTATCGCAGCACAGGTACCTGTGGAGGAGATCAAAGGGGAGGTCAGGGTGGGTGCGTCTGGCCGGAGGGGATGTGAGCAGCGAGACGAGCCCCTCCCATGCCCTCCACCCAGCCTGCCTGCGTCCAGCGTAGGGAATGCAGTTACTTGCAAGCCACCTGTGGCAGAAATCCCACAGCAGATGTGAAACACGCCTGGCCCTACAGGCCGGCTCATTTGCTCACAATCAGAGCTGCCTCAGCGGCTGCTATTCCAGGCAGCAGTCGGATGGCTCCCGCCCAGTGCAGGGCACAGACAGCACAGGGGCTGCCGGCTGCCCTGGGTCCAGCCCTGGCACTTGTGACCAGTGGGGTACTGGTGTAGCCGGAGGCAGGGCCATCTCTAGAGAGAGCCGTGACCCTGCAGTGCTCCCTGCTTATGTATCAGGGGGATGTTCCCCCGAGAGGCTGCACTCAGGTTTCCTTTCAAGCCTGGGTTTGTTTGCAGCAGGGAGATTGATTCTGGCTCATGAACCTGATTTGTTTGAACCTGATGGATCAGACTGGGTTGAGTCACAAATCTGATCCGGCCTTTGTGCCAGCTTGAAAACCAGGATCTTTAGGCATTTGGGATCAGGTCCCAACGTTACTGGGCTCTCAGCATCTCTCAGGACGGGGTCCTGGCTGTCAGATTAAGAAATACAGCTGTGTGTCGAGTGATCTATTCCTGACATCATCATTAGTGACCAGAGAACACGCGGAGTGTCGGATGATGAAAGTTGCTTCCAAGCTCTAGATAATTAGACCGCAACGGCAGCTAGACTGGCAGAGCCAGAGAGAGCGAATCTAGAGCAGGGTTCTCAAACTGGACATCGGGACCCCTTGGGGGTCGCGAGGTTATTACATGGGGGTCAGCTGTCAGCCTCCACCCCAAACCCCGCTTCGCCTCCAGCATTTATAATGGTGTTAAATACATAAAAAGTGTTTTTCATTTATTAAGGGAGGGTTGCACTCAAAGGCTTGCTGCGTGAAAGGGGTCACCGGTACAAAAGTTTGAGACTCACTGATCTAGAGGGACAGATGGTTGAAGAAATGGATAGTGTCTCCTTTAAATAAAATTATGCTGAACAGGCTGGGGGAGGGGGTGGCAGAGAGCCCACTCCTCTCTCCCGGATGGACTCAGAATTACTGGACTGTATGTCAGAGCCCCCTGTCAACAGAGTCTCATTTAGCTCAAGTGACAAGGGCCCACAGATGGGGGTTTTAAGTAGCTACAGTCTGGCACGGCGAGATCTGGGCTGGTGATGAATTTGTTTCAATAATAACTGTACCAGGCCATGCAGACAGATCCTGGCCAGGGACATTTCTGAGCAGAAACGACTCCTCCTCCCCAAGTCTCGTGCGGCGGGGAAGTCCCTGAACCCCTTTGGTACGTGAGCACGGTTCTGTTTCTGAAATGAGCTCCGCCTCCATCCCTGTCTGCCTGAACTCCAGCAGATCGGGGTCTGGGCCTGGCTACGCTTAATGAACAGCTCTCCTCCAGCAAAGCCCCTCCGGCCCGCCACGGCTCCTTACCACTGTTGCTTTTCATGCTTCTCGTTTTCATAGAACACCGTGAATCCCCAGCTGCCAGGGAGAGAAGAGAACAGAACGCTGAATTCCAAGGTTTCCTCTCCCAATCAACTCCACGAGCTTTAGGTTAATAACTTTCCCCAATAGAGCAAACCTGGTATCCCAGCAACCACAAGCCTCTCTGCGTTACCGTGGCAAACTGTTGTGATTTGACACCACCGCCAGGCACTTTCCTCCATGCTCTTGGCTTTTGGAGAAGCCAGGTGGCACTTCAGTCTATTGCTGGCATCCTCCGGCAATGAGAGACTCTCCGCAAAGGGCGGAAGGCTGCCACGTGCCATAAAATCAGCCTCTCTCACCGTTTTGTGGTGCATTTGATCCCAATGGATCACCAAGTTTGCCTGTCAATTAAATGCAGCCACATCTGGGGTGGGGGAGGTTGAACAGCACAATGCAACGTCACACAGCAGGGTAGGCCAGTAAAGCAAAAGACATTAGCCCTGATTCTTCCCAGTTTGACGCCAGTGTCCAACTCACAAGCTGTCCCCAAGCACAGCTGTCTCAACCAGCCAGTGAGACGGTGATGTGCAAATCAACATCACGACCTGCCGGGCATGAGTGGAGCTCTGGCAAAGATGCCAGCTCCACAGCACTCCATGAGGCACCATCTGGCCTTTGTGCCAGCGTGAAAACCAGGATCTTTAGGCCCCAACGTTACTGGGCTCTCAGCACCTCTCAGGATCAGGCCCATTTTTAGTAAGGGCTGGCACCAGGGCCAACCCCAACACCGCCCCCCGCCCCCAAGGCAAGAGCCTAGCCCTGCCAGAATCTGAACAATGGGGCTAGCTGGGGGTGAACCACAAGTCTCCAGCCCACTCCCTGCCCTCTCTTACCCGACCGAATTGCTCCCAGTTCAGACCCAGCCATGGGGCTGAGCCCCCTGCAGCAGGCCTGCCTGACCTGTGCCGTTTAACCCCCAGTGTGATGTACTGAATAAATCCCTCTGGAATACCAGTGTCACATTGTCATGCTGTGCTCTGGGCATTCCTCCCCTGGTGCGTTGCGTTCCCCAGCCCTGGCAGACAGCCCGCGTGGTCTATTTCATAGCTCCTGCGTTCTCCCTTGCCACCCTATGGAATAACAAACTGGCAGAACGTCTGCACCTGCAGATCTCCAAAGACGCATCTCAACCTGCAGCTGCTGCCTGACCACCTCCAGCGGTGCTGCTGTCACACCTCCCAAGCTAAGCAAGGCCCAGCCAGATCAGTACTTGGAAGGGAGGCTGACAGTGCTGATGCTACAGTAAGTGGCCCTTTCCTCCGAGGCAGGATTGAATCCATGGGGCAATGCTTCACCGAGAAGCTTGTCTGAGGTCACCCTCAGCTGCTGTGTACAAGAGCTGGGGCGCCTTAGGCAGATTCCAACCTGGAGAGTAACGCTGCTCTCTGCAACTTGTCCCTGGCAAGCCTGCCCAACTCCTAAACTTGAAGGGTACAAGTTCACCAGGGTCATGATCATCCAGTCTGACCTCCTGGACTTTGCAGGCCACAGAACCTCACCCACCCGCTCCTGTAATAGACCCTTAGCCTCTGGCTGAGACACTGACATCCTTAAATCACGGTTTAAAGACTTCACATTACCGAGAATTACACCATTTACACTGGTTTAAACCTGCAAGTGACCCCTGCCCCATGCTGCAGAGAGTCCTCCACAAGGGTCTCTGCCAATCTGACTGGGTGGAGGGGAATTCCCTCCTGACCCCAAATAGGGGGATCAGTTAGACCCTGAGCACGTGGGGGAGACCCACCAGCCAGACACCTGTGAGAAAATTCTCTGTAATAACTCAGAGCCCATCCCATCTCCAACACACCACCTGAGTAGGCTGACTGGACCTGTCTCCAAACTGTCCTGAGGAAACATCTGTGTCTGTTCATGCTTCATGCCATCCTCTCTTGCCCACGTTGGCACCAAGCGCCAGGGCCTGCTGCCAGCTGCAGAGGGCGAGAAACCCGGGTGGGGGGAGCCTGTTCTCCACTCTGGTTCCACGGCCCAGCAGGGTCATCAGCATGTGCGTGCACCTGGCGTGGATCACGAACTCCACCGATACCTGCACCTCTTGCAGTGAGAGGAAGACCCTGGCGCACCTCTATGTCGCGGGCGTCAGGCTCCAGCTGCTTCAGAACCTCTTACTGAGGCTCCAGCTGCATTTTCTGATCTAGGCGCACCCCAGCCCTGGCCTCCTTGTCAACCTCCTCTGAGCGCTGGCCAAGATGGCCGTGGCCCATCCCAGCGGGAGGAAGCTGGATGTGGAGTGGGGGGGTTGCTCAGCGACTGGGGGTCCCTATTTCTGGTCCCGTCTCTGACCGTGTCTCTGGGCAGAGTGCCTCGGGACGGTGCCCACTGACTCCTTCGCGGAGCGGTGGGCGCTGTCGGGGGTTCTCGGCTCAGTTTCCCCCTTTGGATCTCAGATTTTTAACCTTTAACCTTCACTCCCGTCCCTGTTTTTTCATTTGTTGTCCGCAGTATTGACTTGTGGCCTGGGGTCAGTGACTCCTTCCCCTTGGCTGAGGGGGCGAGATTTTAGTTTTGGACAGGCGTAGGCCTGCCATCTCCCAGCAACCCGCCATGCAGAGCGGGGCACAGGGACCGTTAGGCTGGCATGGAATCAGGGCAGAAGCCGTTGAAGGGCCGGCCAGCACGACGTTGTTCCCAGTGCTGCTGAGAGCAGGTTTTCCTCCCGGGAAATGCTAATCCCTTGGCAGGTTGGGGCTCTGGGGGCCTGGGGATGTCAGAGGAGGGATGGAGAGGAGTAGTGTGTCCTGAGGCACCAGAGGAAGAGGACTGTGGCTCGCTAGGTTGCTCTGCCATCTGGTGGCAAGAAGCCAGAGAACAGGAGAAGCCCCAGCGACTGGGACGATGCGCGGTTCCTTTGCTGGAGGCAGGCCTGATGCCTGCAGCACTGACAATGTACCTGGGCTTCGTTCCCAGCTTTCATCTGCCCGTGGGAACAGCAGAGAAGAGCAGCAAACCTCGGCGCTTAAAGCACAACAGCGAGACAGCGGAGTCTTGTGCAGCCTGGGGCAAAGGCGCCTCCAAGGGGTTTTACGCACTCTCTACTGGCCACCTCCTGGCACACAGCTCTGCTCCACAGGCAAGGTGCAGCCGCGAACACTGTTCACAGCAGGGAAACCACAGCACTGTTATCCAGGCAGCGGATGGCTCCGAGCGCTGCAGCTTGGCTTTAGCGTGACAGTGCTGTGGGTCAGTAGAGACCAAGTGAACTGCGGCGGGGGGGGAGGGGGGGGCTGGGAGCTCAGCCCTCCTGGTTCTGCCACTGCACAGCCTTGGGCAATTCCACTTTCCATCTTTGTGCCTCAGTTTCCCCTTCTGTGAAATGGCGACAGTGCTATTGGCCTAGGATGACCGTCACCTCCAGTTATCAGTAACTGCAATGACGCCTGGATCCTGAACGGGGTTCCTAGGCCCGACTGCAGTACAGTGATAAATAACGGGAATGGATCCGGATGGAAGATACGATAGCAGCGCTCCATTCCAATTGGTTATTACCGTATTGAGGTCGTGCCCAGAGGCCCCGTTCAGGCACCAAGCGCAGTGCTCAGAACATTAATGAATGAAGCCTTGCAATCTCATAGTCAGCTGTACCCCTATTTCACAAATGGGGAAACTGAGGCACGGAGTGGCAAAGTGACTCTCCCGAGGTTACCCAGCTATTCGCTGGCAGATCCAGGAGTTGATCCAGGAGTTGAACCCGGAGCTCCCAGCTCCCCATCCCTCTGCTCTATCTACTAGACCTTGCTTATTGCATTGCCATGGTGCCCTCATGGCTTCCTGTTGGCAGGGCTGACTGAGACCAGGACCCATGAGAAGTGCCGCTGTTCAGACTCCAACCCATTGCTCACCAGGATGGAGGGCGAAGTTTCTTCTTAATTCCCAGGTAGACTTTCAGATTCTTGACTGGCCACTCTTTCTCTGGTCTGTGGCTCTGGGGAGACAGAAGGAGAAGAGGGAGTCAGAGAGAGAAACATCCCAACATTGACAGTGAACCCTCTGTGGACGTATACAATCTGGATCAGCCTTCCAGTTATGATTGCAGGGGACTGTCCATTCTGGTGAATTCAGCTCCAGGAAGCAGAACTCTGAATGATGCCAAAGCAACACACAAAAAGAGGAAGGGTTTTCTTCCTCCAACAACAGAAATACCCTTCTGGGACAGACAGACATGAATATAAGGCCTTCTTAGAGACCAGCCTGCAATAGAGCACCAAGGGCAAGCAGATGGTGCAGTACTGTTCTCCTGACTCACCCAGCAACCAGACCAGGTGGGTCCTATTAGCTCCAGCCTCAGGGTATCAAAGGGTTGAGTAAAGAGGAGGAGGTGGGGGTGACACACAAGGTCTTGCTCAGAAAAGAACAGGAGGCAGCTCCTTATGTTTTGTTCTGAAGTGTAAAGGTGAATGCCAGGAAGGAATGAGAGCATGGGGTGTGTGTCTTGTGCAGAGAGTAGGGTTGGAGCTCTGCCACTCACAGATTTGCTGAAGCAAATCCTGTCCTCAGATGTGTGTATGCAACCCCTACTGCTGGTTGGGGGTGGGCTGACCCGCATTAGGGGCTTGTTCACACTGCCCCGCAAGCCACTGTATGTGCACTCTTGCTCTGTCTGGGCCCCAGAAGCCAGGGCCTGAAGCCGGGCTTGGGGCTGGGATCCCCCGAGCACAGACACAGACTTGTGTTCAATGCTGGGGCTATGTGCATACCAACAGAACGGGCCCAGCTGTGCCTGCGGCCTGCCCCCAACCTGTCTGTGACATCACCACAATGCCTACAGACCGCGAGGTCCAACAGCAGGCGAGGGCCTCAGCAAGGCCCAGGCAGTGGCAGCAGATGGAGCCGTAATCCACAACCCTCGCGTTTCCATATAAACATCTCTAAGGACGCAGGCTGAAGGAGAGAGGGGTGGAGGACGCAGGCAAGAGCAGCACAATGTGGGTTTTCCCAGGTGGTGTCAGGGCCCCTCTGAGAGGAAGGAGCAGGGGTGAGAGGTGGGGTGGAACAGAGAGACGTGACCCTGGCTGCTGGAGAAGGGCCCCAGCCACACCCCACGGACTCATTCTCCCTCTGCCAGCCGGCCCCACTCGCCTGTTCCTCACTCCGTGCGAATGGAGTTACTGCCTGCACCTCCAGGCCAGTCCTCCCGTACATCTGGCCCTGGTTCAGTCCACAAACACCCACCACCAAGCCTGGATCAAGACCTACACACGCTGGCCTGGAATGGCTCAAACCGAAGTTGCAGATCGGCCTATGCGGAAGGCGGGACCGCGTTCCAGGTGTGGAATGGTATGTTACAGACGTGTTACCTACGTGTCAGCTCATGCCGAGAGTCACAGGAGTGCAGCGATACAACAAACGCTACTTGTGTGGCATGCACATATACCTGATGTCTGCTTTGTTCCACTCTGGGGAAGGTTGGGGTTGGATCTGAATTTTGTCAAACCAAACTCCCGGACCTGATCTCTGGGCTCTCGAACCGTCCAGCACTTGGCAGCTTGGGCCATGGTTCCTATTTAGTAGGGCTGGTTCTGAGATACGCTGGCCACAATTCAGTCTCCAGGCTGGTCCTGCTTAGGCCCCATATGAATACGGCCGATTATATTCATATGTACAAGCCCCAAAGGGAGCAGTTTACACAGTCAAGTCTCAGGCAGGCGGCACACACAGCAAAGGCGAATTGTAATTACAAAACCATTGGTCTCACACTGAGCCACTTACAAAAGTGCCCCTGGGTCATGGTGTGATTACACGTGGGAAAGATCAGCATTGACCCGTCACCCAGCAGTGCCTGCGAGCGTCCGATCAAGGGAGAGGAATTGCTTGGGCTGATGTGTGTGTGTGTGTGTGTGTAACTAGGAGTGATGGGACAGAACCGATCTCTGAATGCCAGAACCCCCCCTGCTCATTGGCGAGGTCTGCTCGATGGCAGAATAGCTTCCCCAAGGGAGCCCCATCGCACAGGACATTGACACGGGACTGGACAAAGCCCCGAAGAGCACATTGTGGGGAACATTCCTGCGCTAGACAGGAAATGCACGGAATGACATAATAGTAGACTTGTTTCACCCATAATTTCTATGGTTCTACAGTTATCCGCTGCCCCTCAGTCCCCCCCGCCCCAGGACAGGCAAGCGGTGAAAAACTGTCTAGCTCCCGGTCATCATCCTTTCACACCCTCCTGTCTGGGAACGTCTGCTACCACAGAACGGCACTGCAGCCAGATGCACTCCATTAGACCTCCCTCGTTAACCTTGGGAACAATGCCTTTTCCCTGATGGCCAAATGAGCGCTGGGGGTGGATTACACAAGTGTTTGCAGTCCCGGCAAGGTCAAGAATTATTGAGGGGAACAGGCACTTTAATATTTCCGTCACCCCTGCCCATACACGGGGTCCAAAATCATGCCCACATGTAGTGTGTAGTGCCCCCTCGATCACCGGGGGTTAAAATCTGGTCAAAACCTCCTCTTTCAATGGTGCAGTGTTAGGGCCCTGACCTGGGACTTGGGAGACAGGTTGAACACACAAACTTCCTATGTGACGTTGGGCATAGTCATTTGGCCTCTGTGCCTCAGTTTCCCCCCTGCACAAGAGGGGTAACAGCCCTGCCCTGCCTCCCAGGGGTGTTGTGAGGTGCTCAGATACTGTGGTAACAGAGATACAGGGGAAAGGGCCACTGGTAACAGGGTCAGGCCGAATCCTGCCCTAGGGTAGATGCCTGGACCAGCATCAGAGCCCTGACTTTGGCTCTGACCCTTGGAAGATTAGGCATGATTTCATTTTGGCAATAAGTCACCCCTCTTTCACAGGCTCTGTTGCTTCGGGGATTTTCATGGAGCCCATTGTCTTTGCCCGTTCCCTAAGGTTGCTGGTGTAACTTCCCTCGCCATGGCAACACACGCCTGAACTCTCTCATTACAGCCGCTAGTTACAGTGCATGTCGGGTGTCTTCGGGAACACAGCTCTGAGGGTGGAGGGGTGTGCATGGGGCGGGGGGGGGGGGGGGGGGAGTGTCCACACACAGCAGGCAAGACATTTCCATCGCTTCCAAGAGACCATTGAACTCAGAGGGGGCTGGATCACACCCTAAAAAACCACGGTGGTATTCTACGGGGACAGCCCAAGGCACTAGCAGGAGATCTATTGTTTTGTATCATTGTTACATAATACTGCCGTATTTTTCCCCATGATTTCCCTTTGTGATGGTGTGAATCCATTTTTTTCGGATAAGGAAAACCACGTGCTCATGTGTCTCACTGAATGTGTTTAGTGACCGAATTTGGGTTTGACCCAGGGCAACCTTGTAAGGCAAGAGAGCAAATCAAAGCCCACAGATCATCCCGCTCAGCTGTCACACAGCACACTTCTCTACTCACGTTTTCCACGGCAGGCATCCGCTGCTTCAAGCTCTGTTTAATAAAGGATCGGGGTTAAACCAGACACAGGGGATCAGCCACAGACTGGGGAGAGGTGTGTGTGTTTTGGGGGGTGAAGTGCCATCCTCTGAGTAACCCCCTATTCTGCCCCACCACTGCCACAAAACAGGAGGCTTGTAAAGCCAATGGGGATCTGCGTCTCGCTTCCCATGGAGCGGGGCACGCAAGCTGCAAGGATCCATGCAGTGGGGCTTGGGGATTTGGGCACTTGGCCACAAAGGGTGTGATATTTGGGCAGGAAGGCCCAGAGACTAAAAGGGCAGGACCAAACTGTGTTGTAAGCAGCGAGTGGAGTGAGCCTAGAGCTGGTTGTCAGGACACCGGGGTTCTAATCCTGATTCTTCCAGGGACCCACCGTGTGGCTTTGGACAAGTCACGCCATCACTCTGTGCCTCGGTTTCCCCAACTTTGAAATGGGGATCACAGCGCTTGGACTGCAACATGTGAAAAGCCGTATAGCAATGCGACATATTATTGTGACCCCGCTATGGTGACATGTCACAGTCCCCAGGCCTTACTGGACTGCTAACACAGTTTGACAACGTGGTTATAACAGAGTTTGGTGCTGTCTTCACAGAAACTGCATAGTTTAAACAGATGCTTACTCTTCATTTCATCTCTGCTTCTACAAATGGGACTTGAGAATGAGAAGTAAATTCCCATTTGTTATAATGAATCCAAAAGCACAGGCCCTTTGCACTTGAGCCAAAGGAGACTCCCCATTAGCTGCTAGCAGTAGAGGACCCATGACACACAGTGAAGCAGTTCTGATTCCATCCAGTAGAGGGAAGTGGTGCACACACGTACTAGGCAGTTTGCTGCATAGGAACATAGGACTGGTATGACCTCCTGGGTCACTGAGTCCTGTCCCGGCTATCACAGGCAACTCTATCATATAATCCCGGTCATAAATTTTATAAGCTGCATCTTAAAACTACCTGGGTTGTTGGCGCCACTGCTCTTACTGGGCAGCTGTTCCAAAACCTCCCTCCTCGGATGGTCAGAAACCTTCTTCTCACTTCCAGACTACATTTACTCATGCCCAGTTCATCCCCATTTGTTCCTGTGCCAACATTATCCTTTCATTTCAATAGCGCTTCTCCCTCCCTGGTGTATTTACAGAGCAGTCCGATCCCCGCTCAGCCTGTATTTTGCTAGGCTAAACCAGGCAAGCCCTTCCAGTCTCCTCCCCTAAGACAGGCCCTCCACTCCCCATATCAGCCTCACAGCTCTTCTCTGCACCTGTTCCCTTTTACATTCCTCTCTCTTGACCATGGGTGACCAGAACGGCACGTGGGATTCCAGATGAGGTCTCCCCAGTGCCTTGCACACAGGCATTGATACGTCCCCATCGCTGCTGGAAATACCTCGCCTGTGAACACTGGAAACAAAACCAACTGAAACGCCTGCAGTCGAGTGCCACTGACCACCGTGTCGCCCCGAGGAAGAGTCCCCCCCCTCCCCCCACAGCGAGATCTTACAGCTACTGGTAAGGAGAGGCAAAGAGTGGATGACAGAGGGGACGTGGAGCCAGAAAAAAGGATGCCGGTTTCGGTCAGTAGGGGGCGCTGCAGGCCAGGAGGCATGGGAAAGGACATGTGCTGGGAGGGGATTGTGGCAGCCCAGGCAGCTCACCCGCACTTCCTTGTAGAGCCTCAGGCAGCTGTTGTTCAGGATGAAGTACCGGTCGTGGAAGCCCGTGCTCAGCCCAAGCCCCAGCAGGTTCCTCTCCTCCCGGAACTTCATCATGCCGTGCTTGCTGTCGCTCACTCTGCTGGCTGGGGAGAGCACAGAGACGGACCGCGAGGGGTTAAACACATGGCTGCAGCCCACGCCGCACCAGCCGGAGGGTAATTCCCATCCCGCCTCTAGCTGGCAGACAATGCATAGTGCAGTGGGGTGAGACGAGAGAGCCCAGAACCTGCCCTACTGGTCCCATACTTGGCAAATGAGGGTTTCCACGGGGAGCGGTGGCCTCAAGGAAAGGCGCGGACACACAGACACACACACACTCGTGTTAGGATATAGATATTCAGGCCTGTCTGCAAAGGCCTGTACTTTAAGAATTTAGGTGTATTCTTCTCACGTAGCTAGTTATAGAGGTATAAAAGAAAGAATCAAAATCACTGTCTGTCTGTGTAAGGGCCTTCTCGTACTGGGACAGTCTGAGGCCTGTTCTTAAGCTAAGGCCTTCGGCTAAGCAGCAGAGGCCAGCCATAAACTGGGAAGCGAACGGTCACATCCTCCCATTGCAAACCAGTCACATGGAAATAAGGTGCTACTGGGCTGTTAGGAATACAATCCTGTTCTGATATTCCTGTCACCTCCAGAGACAGGGAAGAGCCTAGAAGATGTAAAAGGAAAGTTAGTTTGATGGCATCCTGTCTGGCAAGAACTCACTTATCAATAGCTGGGATGTGAAATCCTTATTTCTGTATTGTTCTATCACTGTAGTCTCCATTTCCCTATTGTTTGTCTGTATAATCTCTGTCTGGTTCTGTGATTGTTTCTGGCTGCTGTATAATTAATTTTGTTGGGTGTAAACCAATTAAGGTGGTGGGATATAATTGGCTAAATAACCAGGTTACAATATGTTAGGATTGGTTAGTTAAATTTCAGTAAACTGATTGGTTAAGGTATAGCTAAGCAGAACGCAAAGTTTTACTATATAGTCTGCAGTCAATCAGGAAGTAAGGGGGGAACGGGAACAGGGACTGGGGGTGGGGGAATTGGAATCATGTTTTGCTAAGGTGGGGGGGAATGGGAACAGGGACTGGGGGTGGGGGAATTGGAAACATGTTTCGCTAAGGCGGGGGGTGGGGAATGGGAACAGGGACTGGGGGTGAGGGAACTGGAATCATGGTTTGCTAAGGTGGGGGGGGGGGAATGGGAACAGGGACACAGGCAAGGCTCTGTGGTGTCAGAGCTGGGAAGGGGGACACTGGAAGGAAACTGGACTCATGCTTGCTGGAAGTTCACCCCAATAAACATCAAATTGTTTGCATCTTTGGACTTCGGGTATTGTTGCTCTCTGTTCATGCGAGAAGGACCAGGAACGTGAGGGGGTGAAGGAACAAACCCCCTAACAACTCTCTCTCTCTCTGTGGCGCTGCAGGCCTCCCTTTGAGGGTTTCTAACCCTGCTCCCTTGCGTCCCAGGCTCTCTCTGCAAAGGAGTCTCCTCCTTCTTTGAGGAACCACCAACGGGAGCTGCAGGGTCAGGCGACATTTGCCATCCCCTGGTCCGGGGGCAGGGCTGCGGGAGAGAGCCCCACTGCCCCTGCTGGGCAGAGACATGGCAAATGATCTGTGCAGAAACTGACCAGGGCAGGGATTGATAATAAACGGGCTTCCCGTCCGAGTTGCAGGGTGAGTGAGAAGGAGGGCAGGCGCTGGGGAAAGACGCTGATGTCATGTCTCTTTGCCCTCTGTTCGCAGGATCAGCTTCGATTGGGTCTGGATTGAGCCCATCTGTTGGGTTGAAAAGCTCCTCCCTGCCATTGGTTGGTACCGGCTGGCGTGCGAACGCTCTTAGGTCTTTCCTTTTCCCCTCCCTCCCACTCCCCAGCCGTGGGTTTGCTGCCTAGTGCCCCCTAGCACAACCCAGTACTGACAAAGGAAGAGAGCAGAACCCTAGACAGACCCAGGATCATCTGGGTGCAGGATTCTACAGGGCACGTGTCTCTGTGCCGCGCGGATCGGACCAGCCAGCTCGCTCTCTCTTTTGGACAATGAAGACTAGGAAGTGCGAGAACCCTGAGCGGCCTGGATCCCGTCTACACTGAGGTATGTCTCCGACACACCCCTGCAACCACCTACCTAGATAGATAAGCATGTTCTCCATGGACAGCTGCTTCTTCACCACCAGGTAGCTGTCCGTCCCCAGGCCGTGCAAGATAGGCAGGACTTTCTCAGAGTAGTGCAAGGGCCGCTCTGCACGGGGAAGAAGAAACAGGTGTATTAATGCCCCCATCTGGCTTACCCCCTCCCCGCCGCGACCATGCTGACGGTGACCAAAGCTGCCTGTTTTAACTCAACTCTTTGCGAACCAACTGAACGCCCCTTGGGGGAGGATCATCATTTTACATGTATAGAGCCTCTTCAAGTGCTTTACCAACTATACCCGAGCATCTCTTCCCCCACCACCAGAATGCAGCCACCTCTGGGGTGGAATGTGGGCGACTGTTCAACAGCCTATAGCAACACTACCCAACTGCTTCGGAGAGGCAGTGAATGAGATCCTTTCTAGCTGAGGCTGCAGGGTGGAGTTAGGGAAGCAGAATGCGAGGATTCAGGCTGGACACCAAGGCCTCATGCATCTTCTCTGGCAAAGAGCGCCTGGGGGCTTTTAATGACCACAGAGCTCAGTCCCTCAGCTTTCTGACTCATCTTCAGCATAGCGCCCCCTAGCACAACGCTGGGTAACTGCTTCAATACAGATTCAGAGGGAAAACATCCGTGCCATGTCATGCAGCGCCGAAATGTTTGTTACGGATCTCCCATACACGCACTGGCCAGACCAGATCCTGCTTAGCTTGTGCGATCTGACAGAATCACGTATCAGCCACAGTAAAAAAATATAGCCAGGGAACCAGAAAATACTAGGGAGTGAGCTACACCATTATACTACTGATGGGAAATCAATAGTAAGCATAGTGCAGGGTGAATTAACTAGTCCAATCAACTGACAAACAGCTTTTGAATGGGACAGTCACCTTCCTAACGAGTTCTCCTGTCCCACTGTGCTGTGGAGAGCCCAGCTTTCTGACAGAGCTCCTTGGCACTGTGCTGCCGCTTGGAGAGGGGACGGGGAAGGCAGATGAGGAGAAAAAGAGGTACTTGCAGACCATAGCCAGTGCAGCTTCTGGGTGCTGTTGCCATCAGAGGGAAACAGGGTTAATGATACTCCTGTTTTTGTCGGGAGCTTGGAGATCAACGGATGAAAGGCCACGGATCAGAGCTGGGTGCCAAAAGGGCTGTCTTTGCTGCAGAGCTCACTCGGGTTTGGCACCTGGAGCAGCCCTGCCTGGGGGTGAGAAGCCCCCCTGCAAAGCCTCACCCACGTTACTCTGTCTTCCCTTGTGTGTCACCCGGGGGAATGATCCCGGGTTCTTCGTGCTGCAGACGCTGAGCCACACTATGGTTCTCTCCCAGGGAATTGTGGGAGGACTTGTCTGTCCTGGGCACGGGGGGGAATTGTGGGAAGGTGTTGGAGGACTATCAGCACTGCAGTGATTTAGCCTGTGTCCCCTGTAAAGTGGGTAGGTTACTAGGCCAAGTGAAAGACGCACCTGGGTTTTAACCGATTCCCCAGGGTGCACCCGCTAGCTCGGGCTGAAAGCACCACTAAGCTCAGGTGAGACGGCTGTGTGTGTAGACAGGAGGTGGTCAGGGTCAAACCCCGAGGTAGAACCCGAGTAGACTCAAGTGAAGACGTGCCCAAAGAGGGCTAGAGGATCATAATGATCCCTTCTGGCCTTCAAATCTGTACAAGCTACTTCCCCATCATGGCCCTGATCCTGCCCCCGCTGACCTCACTGATCGTATTGCCAGTGACTTCAGTGGAAGCAAGACTGAGCCTTTAAAGGAGAAACAACAGCGTATGTCAGCACCGGCCGCAGCGTGAGGTGAGCTCACCCCATGCCCCGCGGGGAGGCAAAGGGGAGGTGTTACTGCAGACGGATGGGCCTTGAATGACACATGGCCCAGCCGAATGGGTGCAGGCGGTTTCCCCTTCCTGAAGGCAGCTCAGCCGTCTGGAGGTCAGGAAGCACTGCTCGTGTAAGGCCTTTACTGCCGCTGGGATTTTCACAGCATGGCCAGGCAAAATCCGGAGAGGTCCTGAGTAGCTGCAGAGCACCCACTGCTTCCACTGACTTCCTGGGAGCTCAGCTCTTTGCAGGATTCGGCCCTCTGCTGCTACTTAGTATTAACGTGGGGCCTTTCATCCAAGGATCTCAAAGCACTTTCGAAAGGTGAGTAGTTGTAACCCTCCCTGTTTAAAGGAAACCGAGGGCACAGCGAGGGAAAGGCCTATCTTCAAAGTGGCTATTGATTTTGGGTGCCACAAAGCTGGGGAGCCCAGCTGGACACCCAGGGCCAGATATCGAGGAGCTTCAAAATGCTGAGAGGCACCTAGTGGGGTTTTTTAAAGTGCTTGATGCCTATCTGCATCTGTAGGTGCCTAAACACCTTTAAAGATCTGGCCCCCAGCACCTGGTTGCAGCACCTCTGCAAATTCAAGCACAGAAATGGAGGGTGGGAAGAGACCTCAAGGTCATTTAGTCCAGCCGCTTGCGCTGTGGCAGGACCAAGTCAACATAAACCAGCCCTGACAGGCGTTTGTCCAGCCTGTTCTTAAAACCCACCAGTGACAGGGATTCCACAAGCTCCTGATTGTAGAGCTTAACTCCCCTGAGAGTTAGAAAGGTTTTCCCAAAACCTAACCTAAATCTCCCTGGCTGCAGATCAAGCCCATTACTTCTGTATTACCTTCAGCGGGCATGGGGAACAACTGATCATTGTCCTCTTTATAACAGCCCTTCATGTAGTTGAAGACTTATCACAGAGGTGGGCAAACTACGGCCCGCAGGCCACATCCGGCCCGTGGGACTCTCCTGCCCGGCCCCTGAACTCCTGGCCCGGGAGGCTCGCCCTGGCCCCTCCCCCGCTGTTCTGCCTCCCCCGCAGCCTCAGCTCGCCCCGCCACCGGCGCAATGCTCTGGACGATGGTGCTGTGAGCTGCTGGGGCAGTGCAACTGCAGAGCCCAGCCTGATCCGGTGCTCTGTGCTGCACGGTGGCGTGGCTGGCTCCAGCTGGGTGGTGCAGCTGCCTGTCCTGGTGCTCTGGGTGCCGCCAGCCACCGGTGCTCCAGGCAGCGCGGTAAGGGGGCAGGAAGCAGGGGGGGTTGGATAGAGGGCAGGGGAGTTCGGGGTGGTGGTCAGGGGGCGGGGGTGCGGATAGGGGGCGGGGCAGTCAGAGGGCAGGGAACAGAGGGGTTGAATGGGGGCAGGGGTCCCGGGGGAGCAGTCAGGAAGGAGAGGGGGTCTTGGATGGGGCGACAGGGGGCAGTCAAGGGCGGGGGTTCCAGGGGCAGTCAGGGGACAGGGAGGGGTGGATGGGGCAGGAGTCCTGGGGGGGGGAGCGACGGGGAACAGGGGGAGTTAGAATATAGAATATCAGGGTTGGAAGGGACCTCAGGAGGTCATTTAGTCCAACCCCCTGCTCAAAGCAGGACCAATTCCCAACTAAATCATCCCAGCCAGGGCTTTATCAAGCCGGGCCTTAAAAACCTCTATGGATGGAGATTCCACCACCTCCCTAGGTAACGCATCCCAGTGCTTCATCACCTTCCTAGTGAAAAAGTTTTTCCTAATATCCAACCTAGACCTCCCCCACTGCAACTTGAGACCATTACTCCTTGTTCTGTCATGTGCTACCACTGAGAACAGTCTAGATCCATCCTCTTTGGAACCCCCCTTCAGGTAGTTGAAAGCAGCTATCAAATCCCCCCTCATTCTTCTCTTCTGGAGACTAAACAATCCCAGTTCACTCAGCCTCTCCTTATAAGTCATGTGTTCCAGCCCCCTGATCATTTTTGTTGCCCTCTGCTGGACTCTTTCCAATTTTTCCACATCCTTCTTGTAGTGTGGGGCCCAAAACTGGACACAGTACTCCAGATGATGCCTCACCAATGTCGAATAGAGGGGAATGATCACATCCCTCGATCTGCTGGCAACGCCCCTACTTATACAGCCCAAAATGCCGTTAGCCTTCTTGGCAACAAGGGCACACTGTCGACTCATATCCAGCTTCTCGTCCACTGTAACCCCTAGGTCCTTTTCTGCAGAACTGCTTCCTAGCCTTTTGGTCCCTAGTCTGTAGCAGTGCATGGGATTCTTCCGTCCTAAGTGCAGTAAGTGCAGGACTCTGTACTTGTCCTTGTTGAACCTCATCAAGTTTCTTTTGGCCCAATCCTCTAATTTTTCTAGGTCCCTCTGTATCCTATCCCTACCCTCCAGAGTATCTATCACTCCTCCCAGTTTAGTGTCATCTGCAAACTTGCTGAGAGTGCAGTCCACGCCATCCTCTAGGTTGGATGGGGCAGGAGTCCTGGGGGAGGCTGTCGGGGGCAAGAAGCAGGGGGGGTCGGATAGGGGGTGGGGGCTGGGCCCCACCTGGCTGTTTGGGGAGGCACAGACCAGTTCATTAACCTTTCCTCAGCTCAGGTTTGATCATTTTTGTTGCTCTCTTCTGGGCTCTTTCCAATTTGTCCACATCCTTCCTAAAGTGTGTCACCCAGAACTGGACACAGTTCTCCTGCTGAGGCCTCACCAGCGCTGAGTAGAGCAGGACATTTACCTCCCATGTCTTACATACGACACTCCTGTTAATACACCCTAGAATGATATTAGCCTTTTTCACCACTGCATCACATTATTGACTCATGTTCCATTTGTGATCTACTCTGAGCCCCAGATCCTTGTCAGCAGTACGACCGCCTGCCCAGTTATTCCCCACTTGGTAGATGTGTGTTTGATTTTTCCTTCCGAACTAAGTGCTTTATGTTCGATCTAAGTGACTTGCGAGGTCACAATGTCAGAGCCAAGACTGTCCCGATGCCCTGCCCTAGTCTGCTCGCCAGAGCTGTCGCAGATTGTCCATCCAGCTCTCGGACCCAGTGCCCCACCTGCTCTACACCTGGCAGGTTACCGTTCTCGGAGTAACCCTCTCTCCCGCCCAGACACTGACCTGCTTCCTCCCTCTCATTCACTTCGAAGCAGCTCCAGTACTCCTTCTCCTTCGTATCGATTTTCCTCCGCTCCAAGATCTCGAAGGTCAGCTCTTCTGCCGTCATGGTGGCTGGGATCTGAGGCGAGGAAGAAAGAAGCCTCTTGTGTCTGCGTCATGGCAGGTCATGTCTCCAGATCCCCCCACCCCTCAGTGCAAGCCCGAGCATCCAGTGGGGTACCAGCCCTTCTGACCAGGAGCCACGGACCTTTGCGTTCGTTCTGTGGCTAGCGGGCAGCCCTCGGAAGCTGTTTGCCAGGGCTGCGCCTTCTGTCAGGGCAGTCAGAGGAAGGCGCTAGCTCTGCTGTTGAAGGGACCAGATTGAAAATCCTCTCTGCACTGCCCCACACTGGCATGTGCGAAGCTTCCCTAGCAGGATCCCCTGATCCCCCGTGCTCAGAGTCACATGCGCCCTGGGGTGGAGGTGGAAGCTCCCGCACCCGCTTGCCAGGGCAAGCCCAGCGCTGGGGTTCAGAGGGCAGTCAGGATGCAATCGGTTGCCCCATTTCACGCCAGCTGTCTGGAGCACCGGTGCCACCCTGACTGTCCCCCAAGCGGCACTGTGATGCCCCAGCCCTTTGGATCAGAGTGAAGGGAGCATCGCGTGCCACCGCCCGGCCTATCCCTCCAGCTTCCCCTTCCTCGGGGCGCACAGCGCATGACATGGCTTCCGGCGGAGACTCTGCAAAGGCCTGTCCGAGGCACGCCCAGTGACGGCCTCTTTCCCTTCCCACCGCCCCTGCCCTTGCCTCACCTTGACGTGCTGCTCTGCTTCCGTCTTCTTCTCCTCCAGATACACTGTGCAGATGAAGTCCCCGGCTTGCTGGAAGGAAACAAGAAAGGGGCTTTTACCAGCAGGTTCCTGTTTACAGAGGGGCACCGACACTGGTGAGTGTGAATCCCCTCCCGGCCTGGCCTGCCACACCCCAGAGTTAATCTGGGTGCAGAGATCCCCCTCATTATTCGCTGAATAACCCCCCATCACAGGGTGGCTGGCTCTTTAAGGGGAGAAGGGTCCCACGCCCTACCTGTGACACACTTAACTCCATAGGTGGGCAAAAGGAAGGTCATGTGATCGGTGGGTCATGTGATTTAATCAGGTCACTGCTCAGAAGGCAGCTGACCCTGTTTCCACCCCCTATTCTCAAGCAATTCAGCACAACAATGAATTTTGTCCTGGTCCCACTAGAGCGCCCCCTGCTGGTCAGCAGCAGCAGTGACTGGAGCCGCGAGAAGCCATCAGCGGGAACATGGAGCATTTCTCGCTGGCTTTGTGGTGGTCCAGCGGTGGGCTAACCGGGGATGTGAGGACAGACCCAGAGGCTGCTGAATGGGAGGGGGAAATAGCCGAAAATGTTTTCTATTTCAGCTTCCAAAGGGTAACAGGAAGTGGCGTGAGCGAGCTGGGACCTAACAAGCTGCCCCCTTCTACCGCCTAGGATTCTGGGAGCAACAGAAAAGGGGGATTTGCTCTTGGGAGGGCGAATGGGCAGCCCCAGCACACACAGCGCCGTGAAACCATGTGTGTCAGAACCGGAAGCAGCCTCTACAACCAGACTGCTAAAGTGGAGAGCGACCCTCCCAGGTTAGCTGCTGGAGGAGACTAACTGTGTCTGCCTGGCTCCTTCGGAGTTCCTGAGATCTTAGTTTCCCAGTGGCTCTCTGAAGAGAACCGAGCGAGCGTGTGCAGGTGAGACCTGCCCCTCCTCCACCAGCGAGCGGATGGGCCGGCTACCTGGGTTCCACTGGACGAGCCGGCTATCCGCATCTTGATGATGGCTGTGATCTCGTCCTGCTGTTTCCTCATCTCTTGTTCGTCCACCTGCCGAGAGGAGAGAAGGCCAGAGTGATCGAACCCTCGGCAGCCCGGCAGCAGAAAGGCCAGATGGACAGCTTCACGTGGGGCCCAGCTCTGGGAGGACACGAGCCTCCCCCATCAGTCCCTAGCCTCCTGCCCGTCACTGAGCTGTGCTGGTCCGGAGTCACCCACCTGCCCAGCTCCACCGGCCAAGGAAAGGCACTCCACAGGGCTTCCGGTGCTTCTCCCCACCCGCTCCGATGTCGAGTGCCTAGCCCGTGCCATCACGGCTACACTGCTATTGTTATTCATGCTAACTCAGGTACGTCCGTATGTGCTGCATTCACACCCCCTGACAGCAGTACAGCCGGACCCTCTGTGTCGTCAGGGTCTCTCCTTGATCTGTGAGACGCAATCCCACCCTCCACTTGCCTCCAAGCAAACTGGACTTCTCCAGCATGGCTCAGACACAGCCACCTTCCCCTCATGGATCCCCCAAATCCAGCCAGTCCTCTCCAAAGTCACCCTTCTCCCAATGGCCGGGCTTTCTCTGCAGAGGGTGCTTTATAGGATCTGGTGGCTAGTGCATTGCTGAGAATCGTATGCCCGGAGCCAGGTGCTGAGTGGCGGGTGGAAAGAGAGGCTGGAGATCAGAAAGACGACAAAGGAAAAGACTTCCTTGTGGAGGAAGCTCCCAGGGTAAAACAATGGGCGCGAAGGGCCATAGTAACAGTAATCATGCCAAGCTCTTAACATCCGTGGATCTCAAAGCACTTCACAAAGGAGGTTAGTCTCATTGGTAAGATGGGGAAACTGAGGCACAGGGAGGGGAAGTAGCTTGCCCAAGGTAGCAGAGCTGGCAGTAGAAGCCAGGTCTCCTGATTTGCTGTCTAGTGTTCTGGCCACCAGACCTCACTGCTCCACAGAAGAGCTTGAATAGATAGAGGCCAGGTTACAACGGACAACAATGCAAACGCTCATTCTGGCTGGGCGAAGAAGGCAATGTTTTCTATAGGTGCCCGGGGGCCGAGTGTACGGGCTCTAGGCCTGGAAGCCTTCGGTCCGCTGAGGGAGACGCTTTGGGGAGTGGGGCTTCTGAACGCTACGTACGCTAAATATGACCACATAGCGGCTGATGAGATCCTCCACCACGCGCCCCGCCTTGTAGTCCTTCCCATCCGTCTGGAAGAGCGTCGGCCCGAAGACAATCGCCAGGTTGTGTGTGTTCATCTGGTTCATCTCGGAGAAGTACTGGACCCTGAGGAAAGCCAGCACATTAAGGACAGCTCCTCCCGGAGCTCCAGCTGCCTCCCCGCCCTGCCCCAATGGCCCTCTCAGATCTCGCCATGCCAGTCGGGGTTTCCGTTTCTGGGGGGGACCCTCCATGGGTTGCTGTGTGTAGTGCTCTAGGCCCAGATCCTACAAGGTACTGATCTCCGTGGGAGCTAGGCACCTAAACACCTTAGAAGGTCTGGGCCCAGGCTCGGCTCTCTAGTGGTGGGGACCCTCTCGGCCAGACATACCCTGCTCCGCCTCTGACCTAGGGCAAGCCCCCAGCCGTTGGTGAATGACTCAGGGACGCTAGTGGGTCAAAGCAGCCAGCTGCTGCTCACAGGGGTTGGGGTTTGAATTCTGCTCTGGCTCCTGGCAGGGCTGGTGGGCACCTGGGAACAGAACTACCAAGGAGCGGGAAAGGGGCTCCTCTCTCTCCAGCTGGTCTAAGGGAACAAGCTGTGCTTCCTGACAGATCCAGGCAGATGTAGCCAATGATTTTAGTTTATTATCCAAGTATTGTGTGAGGTTATGATTAATCAACATCTTATATCATACAGATTCATTGTATGTTAATTAGAGTTCATTTGTAGGATTACAGAAGTACAAGATTGATCAGTATTTAGAGGAACCATGTACTAGACATAAGTCAGACAAGCTGAAACGCAAAAACCTGTAGGCTGAGACCTGCAAGATTTTAGCTCAACTATTTTAGGCCTTGGAGACAGGAAATGCTGACATGAGTCAATGACCGAGAAATAACCCGAAAGATGATGTGAAAAGAGGTACCAGCTGGTAATATTGTGAAAGTTTAGCAGGAAGATTAAATTTAAATGATAAAATGCTGTAACAGCAAATATTGTCTCCAACATGTGTCTTCACCACAAAATAAAGGTGGTACATCAATGTTAATGAGATTCCGCCCAGCCTATAGGGGTCCCTTGTGGTTCTAGGGGACACAGACCAGATAGAAAGAGAGGGTTGACACTTCCAGGTACACGCGCAGAGTGTAGGTATAGACAGAATCACAGGATAAAAGAGGGTGCCCAGAGCTTAAAAATTGAGCTTCCCATGGGAAACCTCCAGCAGGAACCATACCCATATTGATGATCAGTCCCTCAGGGGCCAACAGACTCTAAGCCCATCCAGGAGGATGTGAGCATGTCTGTCGTTACTTATCTTTAGGAAGTGTAAACGCTGTGACATTTAGAACTCTGTTGGTAACTTTAATAATAAACGGCTAAAAGAGATGTTCTTGTGACCGTCTGTGTTACTTGCCTATGGTTTCAAGTGTTCCCATGGGCTCTAGAGCCAGACCAAAGAGAGAGAACTGTTGAACGTGAGACTGTAGCTGCCAGAGCTGAACCCACTGTAGTATAATTAACCTTCAATAAAATAAACGGCTACACAGACCTGGCAGGTGGGACCCATTAGCCATAAAAGGTGCAGGCTCTTTGAAGGGGAGGCAGAAGAACCCGTCCCAGGAGCTCTGGGAAAGACAAACACTGCTCTGCTGACCCTGAGTCTGGCCTTCATCCTAACAACACTGTGCGTATCTGGAGCCTCCTTTCGATGAAGGTCTCACAACCCCCCTGTGCGGAAGTTCACTACTAACATGCTTGGGGTCACACAGGAAGCTGGTGGCAGAGCAGGGGATTAAGCTCAGGTCTCCGGAATCCCTGGCTTTAGACCCTTCCCCTCCACAGCCTGTTAGGGACAGAACGACCCGTATCTCGCTGCATCCCAAACCAGCAGGTAAACCCAGCGCCTCTTTCCTTAGCAGGGAGCCCTGGTGAGTGACTCTCCAGCTGGGTGGACCCTAGGCCTTGCGTGCCCAGCTGGCAGGACGAGGCACACAGCTCCGGCACCCTCCGGAGAGCACTGGCCTCTGCCAGGCCCAGAGTGGAGCCGCGCAGCTGGGCTCGGCCGCGCCGCGCCCCCCTTACCGGTACAGGTGGTTGATCAGCGCTTTGACGGTGGCTCTGTTCACCACGGGGAGGCTGCTCAGGAGCTGGCGGTACTGGCCGATCTTCTCCTCCTCATTGTCAATCGCTGGCGGGGAAGGAAGCGGAGCACAGGGTGAGCAGAGCCGCTCGGTGGCAGAGCGGGTGGGCTCGGGGGAGGAGGCGACCAGCCAAATGCTGCCGGATTGGCTGCTAGGCTTCCCTGCCGGGGGTCATCCCTGGTACAAACTGAGCTGGGCTCTCACCGGACCCTCCTCTGCTTGCCTGACCCCCGTCCAGCCATTTCCCAGACTGCCCCTCACTTGCCCCATCCCCTCCCGCCAGCTGCTTCTCCTCACGGGATTGCCTGGCTTCCCGCCCCTAGACACAAGCCCTCAGCTGCTGTTCAGCCAGGAGGAGGCCGCAGAGGAAGGGCTGGCACACAGAGGATTGCAGTCTCCTGGAGTGGAGGACAGCCCGGACAGGCAGGGGCGTGGGTGGAGGACAGCCCAGACAGGCAGGGGCGTGGGAGGGGAGGGACACGGCTGAGCTCCCTGCTCGCATCTCAGCTGGTTGTCAGCCGGATTCACCCATCCCCGGTGCTGGTGCTGCTGGGCAGCTCCAGCAGGAAAGGGTGAACGGTCCGGCGTCCTTTCTGCTGTGCTGGACGAGCCGAAGCGTCGCCTCGTCCCTCTGACCTGCCGCAAACCCATCAAGAGGAGAAACACCCCCCACCCCTGCGAGGCTGGAGATCCGGGACACACCTGCGTCTCAGTCCAGCTCTGCTCCCCTCATTTCCCCTCAGCCCTGCCCCACAGAAAGACTCAGATCTTCCCACCGCAGAGGGATCTGGTTCCTGTGCCGTGTTCCCCACTCAGTCAGGGCAGGTGCCAGATCTCTCTTCCTGTGATTCATGGCCCCGTCTGCGCCTGGCCACTTCTAATCCCCGGAACCAGAGGCCTCAACCCATCCATAGTTCTCCCAACAAAATATCTGCAGCCCAGATGCCGTTTCCCAGCCTGATGGTGCCACGGAGGAGCCAGCCGGTGGCACTAGCCGGCTGCAGCTCAGCTGTGTGTTTACCCCACCTGCTCAGCGCGAGCGTTCTGGGCTAAATAAACCAGGAAAGGACGTCTTGGAGTTGTTCTCAGGCCCTCTCAGACTAGAGCCCCCTGAGCAGGCTGTAGCACCCTGCTGTGCCGTGCTGGAGCGACACAGGCAGAGGGGCTGGCTGAGACGTCTGCTACTGACCTGAGATAACTAAGCTCCACCCGCAGCCGAAATGCCTAATCCTGCAATAATCAATCATAATATGAATCCCGTAGGAAGCTGGCTGGTGTGGACACGTCACACTGCCCCCTACTGGCTGGCATCAGAACTGCTGAACTGTGTGTCGCAGGCCCGCAGGGCTTAGAGCTCACGGAGAGTAGCTGTGCTCTAGGAGCAAGAGGGTGGGAGTTCTGTCCCCGAGGACGGGCTGTGCAGCCAGAGGAGTGAGAGTTTGTGACAGTGATTCGTCCTTCTCTGATGCCTACTTCTCGAAGTGTTTTGCAAACAGCAGTTAAGTTTCATACACTCCAGTGTGGGAGAAGTAAATAGTATAACTCCCATTTCACAGATGGGGAAACTGAGGCACGGGGCGGGGCAGTCACTTGCCCAAGGTCACCCAGCAGGCACATGGCAGACCTGGGATTGGAACCAGCAACCCTGACTTCCAATCCCTTGATCTAACCCCAACCCAGATTAGTCTCCCCTCTCTAAAGCAGGGCCTGTTAACAGCCTGGACTCCCCATTATCCTCCCACTCCAGGGCACCCAGCTACCACTGCTCTCCTTGCAATGCCGCCCCCTTGTGTCAGACTCACAGATTTATGGACTGTAAGGCCAGAAGGGACCCCTGGATCACCTAGCCTCAGCTCCTGTCGTTACACCTGCATTCAAGGCTCTGCCAGGAGAGGACAGCAGCGCCCCCTACCTGCTGCCTTCAGCCAGTCCTGGCAGAACTCTTTGGTGAAGAGCCCATCCCCGAGGTCTCGGAAGAACCTCTTCAGCGTGTTGGAGACGTCGTCCACCTGGTGCTCCCCTTCCTTGAGCCGGACCCTGCGTGCATCCTTCCGGAGCATCTCCAGCAGGCTGGTGGTCTTGGAGTTCTGGCCGCTCTTCCTGTAGATCCCCTCCGAGGTCAGCCCTGGAGCGGGAGCGGTCACTCGAGGTCAGCGATGCAAACAGCCTCATGTGAAGAACAAAGAACTCTCCCACAGGGAGTCACAGGCCACCCACCCTCCCACTGGCCTGACACACGAAGCCAAGCGGAGCTCTGCAAGGAATGGAAGACCAATGCCTCTCTCTCAGCATGTGCCCGGTGACCACCGCCAATTTCTGTGAGGGTCGTAGGGCTGGCTCCAAAGCCCATTCTAGTCCCTGGGAGTCTTTCCCCTGGACGCTAGGGGCTCTGGATCCGGCCCTTAGCAAAGGAA
The DNA here is from genome assembly GCF_013100865.1 of Trachemys scripta elegans. NCBI lineage: Eukaryota > Metazoa > Chordata > Testudines > Emydidae > Trachemys > Trachemys scripta. The sequence goes on along the minus strand of NC_048298.1, from coordinate 347,084,513 downwards.
ACAAACCCGTGTAATCATCAGTCCTTTAAGCCTCAGGCCCACACTTGGGCTGGGCCCACATCAATCCTGCATCAGAACACTGAGACGCGGCGCTGCTGATCTCGACACGCCTAGAAAGAGCCCAGGTAGGGGCCTGCGCATGGGCTAGAAGGGAATTTAAGGCGTCGGTCCATCTGGAGGAAGGGAATTTGTCGCAGAGGAAGGCACACGGCAGGAGATAGGGCGGCCAGCTAAGGAAGGGGTGTTCAGACCTGGCCACTACGGAAGAGCTCTCTGACTGCGAGAGCTGGTGGTCAAAGGAACAGACTCTGCCCATGGCCAAGACCAGCTGCTAAGCCATATATTCATAAACACAACACTGAATGCCCTGAACCCACCACTGTAACCAGCCACAGAAGTAGCCTTCCTACCCCCTCACCAGGCCGGGCGGAGGTAACGTGCTAATGCAATGGATGCATCCTGCGGTAGGTCAAGGAGAGAAGACAGGTGGTAATATACCTGCCTGCACTTCCCTTGTCCTCCTGGAGCTGGGTGTGCCATAGTCTGCACCTCTGAATTGTCACTATGGTTCCATTATAGACTCAGACTCATAGACATTAAGGCCAGAAGGGACCATCATGATCATCTAGTCTGACCTCCTGCACAACGCAGGCCACAGAACCTCGCCCACCCGCTCCTGTAATAGACCCAGAGCCTCTGGCTGAGTCACTGACATCCTAAATCATGTTTTAAAGACTTGAAGTTACCAAGAATCCACCAGTTACACTAATTTAAACCTTCAAGTGACCCCTGCCCCATGCTGCGGAGGAAGGTGAAACCCCAGCCTTTGTCAGCAGGGGTTAGGGAGGTGATGGGTAACGGTGCTGGCCAATGGCCCATCCAGCACCAAACCATCTCTCGGGCCAGGGGTTTGCCTCTGGAAGCAGAGGTGCCCCCAGCACGCAGGCGAGGGGGAGAGGGCCTGCTGCATGCCCACAGACAGGGACGTACCGCACTGCGTGATGTAATCGATGCATCTGTCTACGATGACGGGAATGTCCGACTCCGTGAGCTGCTGCTCGGACAACGTGTCGCCGGAGCTCCCCGCAGCCTTCTGGATGGCAGCCACCCAGCCCAAGAAATCCAGCTTCCTCTCCCCTTGGATGTATAGCGTCCTGGGGAGACAAGCGAGGCCCCACAGCCCCTTAGCTGGGAAACAACAACCGGGACTGCTATGCATGCTGGAGAGTCCGTCAGCCGATACGTCTAGGCTGCAGCACCCCTAGCCTCAGAGGTTCCTGCTCTCTAAAGTGAATTCCACGTGGGTGGAAGGTACTGGGTGAACAGCCCTAGGCAGCCACGTCTTCACGCTACCCCCCACAGCCCTGCCCACCGCGACGTGTCTCAGCCTGGCCCTGCCCATCTCCCTGGAGAGACAGCAACCTCTGCGCCCTCTGCTGGCAGCGTGAAGCAGGGGCAGGTCTTCAGTGTCAGACGTGGTGAACGCCTGCCCCCCCCCGCAACGGACTGAGGCCAACCAGATTGTTTCACACGAGCCACTGAGCATATAGCGGGGGGCAGCTGCTTCCTGCCTCTGCTAAGATTTGCCCAAGGGACCTAGGGAAGTCCCCATCTCATCACCCACCACCTCCGGTGCCGCTGGTTATTTTTAGACCCTTTCGGCTTTCTAGGAGAACCCCGCCACTTTTAAGAACCTGCAGGATCTAACGAACCCGAAGGATCTCTCCCTCGGCTCTGCCCTGCACTACACGAAGCGCAAACAGGCTTTTTACCTTCTTCTCTCCACCAGAACCAGACTGTCCCCTTGGACGGCTGTGAAATGAAAAGCAGAGATGCCGTGAGATTGCACCAGCGCGGGAAGCTCGCCTTCCCCATCCTGCGGCTAGACGGAGGTAGGAGCTCGGTTCTCTGGGGAAAGCGCCAGCTGCCAACAGAGGCGCTGACACGAGGCGGACCAGCAGCGGTGCTGCAGGGAGCTGAGAGAGGTGGCACTAACAGACTTCTCTCCGGGTGGTACATTGGACAGCGGTGCGGCAGGTGGCACTAGCCTCCTGGAGTTGGCACTGAACCAAGCCCCAAGTCTGGGTTGGGGGACATTGTGCCATGGGAGATATGCACCTGAAAGATTTTGGGGCACCTTTTGCAGAAGGGGTATTAACCCCTCCGTCCTGGGCAACCATCTTGCTGCCTTTAGAGTCTATCAGAGGAGTGCTCTCCCTCACTGCTCCGCTTAGGAGTGTAATTGTGGAGCGTTACTAGTGGAGAACAATGGGGCAGGTTCCTCCCCAGAGCAGGCTGCATTTCAGCACTGGGGGAGCGATCCCGGCCCATAACGTGCGCCGAGATCCTCCAGGATCACAGGTGCTGTGTAAATGGACTGTTCTGTAAAACGCCAGTGGCCTGTCGGACTCACGGTACTGGGTTTTAACGTGGCGAGGGGAAAGGACGGGGCAAGCCGTGGGGTGGGTGGGGATGACACCGACCAGACCCCTCTCTATGGAGAAGCAAGGCAAGGGGCCCAGGCGGAGGGACAGCATGAAAGCAGGAAGGGGTGTGGTGCATACAGAGCTCCTGCAGCTTCTTCAGGTGCACAGCCTCCTCCTTGTCACTGTCCTCGAAGAAGGCGTAGAGGACGGACTGGGTGAGGGCGAACCAGCCCTCCTTGGCCCGCGCCAAGTTCAGGCCGCCCTTGTACTGCAGCCGTCCGATCCGCTCGAAGTCGTGACTCAGCAGCTCGTCCGCTCGGGGGTGGATGAAGGACTGAGGCGTGGGCAGCAGCAAGGCAGGGAGAAGAGAGGAGAGAAGCCATCGTCATTACAGCTACCCAGCCATGAACGGCATGAGGAGCCGGACGCAGAGCCCACCGGGGAGCTGCACCTCCGGGGGAGCGGGGGTGTGCATGACAGTGGGAGGGGAAAGCTGGCGTTAGCCGCCTTTGTGCCACCTGGATTCTGGGCCGGCCGAGAGCTGGAGCAGCACCTGGCATAAATTAGAGCCGCCTCAGGGGCTGCTCTAACTGAGAGCAACTTCCCCAGGGCGGCCTGGGGGCTGTGGCCCCAGAATCTCCAGAGCAGCATGTGCTGTGGAGAGGCCTCCCCGGCACACCCCTAAACTGCAGCCCTACGTGCTGGGGAATTCTCCTCGCTGGGCCCATCAGCTCCCCATGTCCCAGTGAGAGAGAGCGAATCTCTCCTGTAGTGGCGGGGTTACTCGCCATCCTTGCTCACCACCCCTGAATCTGGTTCCCCAGGCCTCCAGGGGACTAAGCTCCAGATGTGCTTCCAAATTTGGCCCTAGTGAACAAGCCCCACACGGGGCCCTCGAGTGATTTGAAAGGACAGGACCATGCAGCGAGGACAACGTCCCAGTCCCGAGGCTCGCTGCCCATGCCCAGTTAGCTGCCGGAGTGCCCTGTGCAGGACCTTCACTTGGGAACTGTCCTGGAGACAGAGGGGAAAGTAAGCCCGGCCAGTCCGGTCCGATCCAGCGTACCGGCAAGAGCTGGTACACAGCCGACTGTACCAGCAGGGGGCAGCTTCCCCAGGTGGGCAATTTAAAAGGGCCCTTTAAATTGCCACCAGAGCCCCGCTGCCAGAGCCCCAGGGTAGCAGCGGCATCCGGGAGCCCTGGGCCTCCGATGGTGATTTAAAGGTCCCAGGGCTCCCAGCCGCTGCTACCACAGCCGGAGCCCCGGGCCCTTTAAATCGCTGCCACAGCCCTGGCTTAGCGGCAGCGATTTAAAGGGCCTGGGGATTTAAAGGCCCGTCCCTTCCGCCTGAGGCCACGTCCCTACTGCCCGAGGGACACCCCCCCACACCTGCTCAGGACCCCGGCCCTGCGTACCGGTAAGTCCCTTAAGTGACTTTCACCCCTGCCTGGAGACCATGCTCCATTCAAATCCAGACCGGGATTCAACCCCTAGCAAATTCCCTCCACCACTTCTCAGCACCGGGGTGCCCCTTACCTTGGCGATGGACTTGACCCACTTCCGAATGGCCTCCGGGTTCTCCAGCCCAAAGAGGTACAGTCTCTCCGATTCGATGTAGATCTCAAATGTGCTCTCATACCTGCGCGAGGGAGAGAGCGAGAAGAAAGGAGGGAAGGAGACATGTACACTGAGGATTTCATTTGACCTCGAGCCCTTTCTGGTCCCATCTCCACCTTTACTCCAAACTAGCCCGCACTGCTCTGCAGTCCCCTGAAGGGGGCCCAGACCCAGTTTCCTTCCTCACAACAAGGACTTCACTGCAAAAGCAGCTCTGAGAGTCCCAGGCAGCCGCTGGGAAAGTACAAGAGAAGGAGGCTGGTACAGAAATATCCAAACCACAACTAATGTGATTCTGGGGTGCATCAAGAGAAGTGTGTACAAGACATAGGCGGTAAGTGTCCCTCTCTACCAGCTGCAGAACTGTGTCCAGTTCTGGGGGCCAGGCTTTAGGAAGGATGGGGACAAACTGGAAAGAGTTCAGAGGAGAGCAACAGAAATGATCAAAGGTAGAAAACCTGGCCTGTGAGGAAATGTTGAAAAAATCTGGGCATGTCTAGTCTTGAGAAAAGAAGACTGAGGGGGGACCTGAGAACAGTCTTCAGATACGTTAAGGGCTGTTCTAAAGGAGAGTGATCCATTGTTCTCCATGTCCACCGAAGGTAGGACAAGAAGTAATGGGCTTAATCTGCAGCATGAGAGGTTTAGGATACATGTTAGGAAAAACTTTCTAACTCTCCAGGGAGTTAAGCTCTGGAACAGGCGCCTAAGGGAGGTTGTGGAATCCCGTCACTGGAGGTTTGTAAGACCAGGCTGGACAAACCCCTGTCAGGGCTGCTCTAGGTTTACTTGGCCCTGCCCCAGCGCAGGTGGTTCGATTCCCTGGAGGGGACAAATTCCTCAGGGACTGGAAAGACCCTTCTGAGACCCAAGGCAAGGTAGATTTAATGCTGCCGCAAGGAATTCCTGTCACGATGCAGCCAACTCACGCAGCAAATGATCCCCGCAAAGGTAGATAGGTCTGAGTCCCGTTCTACTAATGGGGAAACTCAGACAAAGGTTTAAGTAACGTGTCCAAAGCACATCACTGGCAGAGCCATGATCAGACACTGAGGGAGTCCCAAACTCACTTGTTACGCACACAGGTCTAGAAATGGCTGTACGGCGCCTATGGGCCCTCCCCACGTCATTAGCACTCACTGGCCTCGGAACTGTTGCTGTTCCAGCCTTCGCCAGAGAGGGGTCATTATGTTCCCATTCCCTGTAGAGTGCTTCTGCGGGCAGGGGCCCCCTGGGGCCAGGCGGGGTGGGCAGACCCTTACCCATGGGTGTCAGGTGGGTTATTCACCAGGCACACAATCTCCTCCATCTTGATCTCGCCGTTAGGCACGGCGTTGCGGTCGTTCTCGTAGTAGCTGAAGATGCTGTCATTGAGGGTGCACCAGCGGCGGCTGAATTCTACGGGGGACAGGAGTTAAAGGGGGCGCGGTGTTTACTGTGGCTTATGGACCCCACACAAAACCCAGTCAGTTTCCAAGCAAAAAGAATGGCTTGTCCAATGGCCAGGCCTGCAAGTTTCCCCAGGGATCTGAAAGCCAGGCTGGGCCCTTCCCTTCCCACACCTCCGCACTGCCAGCAAAAGGTCTGTCAGCCAAATTCTGCTCTCTGGGCCACCCCTGGTCCTGGCGCTGGGTTTGCACATCGGAGCTCACAAACAACTCTGTTAATGACTCCAGCTCCCGCAGCTGGGCTGGTGCCGCAGGGTTAACCGAAGTCAAGAGCTGCTACGGCTTATGCTAGGCATCTACAGAGACATCGGACACCCTACCCGGCCCGGGTCGCACCCCATCGCCAAAGCCACCCCGGGTGTGTCTGTCTCTCTCTCTTGGGGTTTTCTGCTCTCTTACAGAACAAAGACCCAGCCCCGTGCTGCAGAGACACTTACCGTGACCTAGACTTAAACGAGCCACAGAGCCAGCTGCTGTAGCCTGGCAGATGGACTGTGCCACCTCAGACAGCAGCGGGTCCTGTGCTGCACCACGCCGCACGATGCCGCCCCAACCCCGCCCGCCTCCTCTCCCCGGCAGGTGACCCCGGGAGCCCCTACCTTCCCGGGATTTCCGTTCATGCACCAGCTTGGCCATGGAGGGCGTCTTGAAGAGGAAGCCGTTGTGAGTGACGGACGGCAGGATCACCGAGTACTGCTTCTCCTCGCTGTTCCCCGCTTCCACCCGCGGGATCTCTGCAGTCACAAACGGCATGAAAGGCCCATTGGGTGCGGGCCGTGCCCAGCGGACGAGGGATTTGAACTCTCGCTGGCTGGGAGCCAAGAGTCACTCTGGCATTGGCAGCCCAGGGCAAACAGCAACCCTGAGGGGTCAGGGCAACCGACCAGCTTCCTATGATAACAGCCGTCCGGCCACAGGCTAGAAGCTGCGTTCTGCTGCTTTTCTATAGTACCCCTGGGCAGCCCCAGAGACCACTCTTAGAGCAGGCCTGGTGCTAGCTGTCATGGTGCCCGGCGCTGCCTGCAGGATTCGATCTGGCCCGGAGGGGTTCGGTCTCCGGAGCTCAGTTAACCCTTGGCCTCTCTGCTGAGACCACAAACAGCTGTTACGTGCACCCTCGGAGCTGGGTTGAAACCCAAGAGCCAGCAGCCTGTCAGCGTTCAGACCCTACAGCCCTCGGGGCGGGGGACAGAGCTCAGACACCGTATCCCACCCCCAGCCCTCTGAGCAGCCCGGCCTGCCTGAGTGAGACGTGTTAACCCCTCACCTGCCAACTAACAGACCTCAGTCACCCCCACAACATCGTCTGCCTAGGCTGCCCCCTGCCCCCTCTTACGTCCCAATACACCAGCACCCCAGAAAGAAGCAGAGGGGCTGAGCAGCAATGGGTTATCCCAGCAGGGCAGCCGGAGGGGAGCTCTGGGCTACAGCCCTAGCTTTGCGATGTGGAGCTAGCTATCGGGGAGATGGCCCTCCTGCCTCCCCTGCGGGCTGACAGGAAGCGCAGACGCGACGTGCTGTGCAGGGTAAAGGGGGCAGGAGACCAGGTGCTCTGTGGGGAGCAGCATCTGCACGTTATGCCAAGTGTTCGACTGCCCTGCGTGCTGCAGCTGGTGCTCTTAGCAATGGCTGACACAGGCCTGTCCTGGGAGCTCTGGGCTTTGTGCCACCTCACAGCTCCTCCAGCTGCCCTCTCACCACCTACCGCTCAGCGCCCCATCCCCTCCTGCTGCCACCTCCCAAGGTGTACACGGGGCACTTCCTGCGCCCCTCAGCCTGAGCTGAGCTGCCCTCCAGCGGAGCGTCGCCCCGCTGCTCTTTAAATCCTGCTAGATTGAACGTAGGGAACGGTTCATGTCCAGGTACAAGGGGGCAGTAAATTAACAGCCCCAGGCAGCACCATTGCAGTGGTACATCTCCTTCTCTGCTGCTTGGGCCCAGAGAAGAGATCCTGGCATAGAGGTCCCCTCCTTGGGCGCGTGAGCCCTGGAGGCAGGCCTGGTGGTCTGCTTGGGGGGCTGGGATGGTGCCAGTGTGGCAGGGCACATTCAGGGCAATCGCAGGGGCAGGCGGATGTGTGAGGATTGCGGCAGGGCATCGGAACTGGCTCATCACCAGGCTGTCATAGAGCCCCACAACAATAGCCCTGGGACTGGCCGAGGAGACGCTGTTGTTACAGTCCCTTGTCGTCGCTCTGTTAAACGGAAGGAGCCGGCGCAATCAGCCGGAGCTCGTCTCGCCGAGCTGACAGCTCTGTTGTGCTGCTTCGTGACCAGCAAGTCAGAGGAAGGGATTCCTGAGCTACGCAAACCGGACACAGAGAGGGCCTGGTTTATCTAACATAAACCAACAGCCAGGCCAGTGGGGAGACAAAAGCCACATCCTCACACCCTGGGACTCCAGCCTGGGGGCATGGCACTAGTGCTGAATTCACTGCTAACCTTCCAGGGGAGGGGAAAAAAAGACTCTCCTAGGATGGCCTTGGGGCTCAGGGGAGCTGGGCTCTATTCCCGGCTCTGCCACAGACACCTTGCGTTAGTCACGTCACCACTCTGGGCCTCAGTTTCCCCATCTGTAAAACAGAGACGATGTTCTTTCCTTTCCTCACAGAGACACCATTCAAGCTGAAATCACCCACGCCAGTGGAGCGCGCTGAGCTCCTCACAGGGAAGGTGCTCAAGAATCAGGGCAGAAGGTCGTTCTCTCTAACTAGTATTTCTCCAGCGCCGACGGAGTGCTCAGGGCTTTACGAACCACAGCGGAAGATGAGGTCCTGGCCTGCAGGTGGCCAAAGGACAGGCCTGCTTTAAAAGCTGATCTCGGTTCTATTCCCAGCGCTGCCATGGACGCTTCACGGCTCTGGGGCTGTTTCCCCCTCGGTGGCAATACGCAGGCCTCTGGGTGCAGTGCTCAGAGATCTGGGGTGGAAAGGTGCAAACCCCGGGGTTACTGCTGTTCCACAGGGAGCAGGGGGCTGGACAGGGTGGTGTAGAAGCGAGGTCCCTGCCCAGGATTGTTTACAGCAGAGATGCTTATCTGAATCCTTTGACTCTGCCAGCTGGCAATCTGGGCACAGCAGCGTTCTCGAGAGCTCTCTGCTTCTCTCTCTTTCTGGTCTGGCTGAAAATACCCGGAGAACAGCCCCTCCTGTGGTATTCCAGCCCTTACGTTTCTGGCCTCCCTGGGAACCCAGCAGTACAAATGATCGACGGGGGAGACATGAGCTTTCGGGCTCTTGCTCTGTGCGAGTTGTGAGCCTGGACTGCACATTCTCCAGCCTGATTTGCCCATCCCTCATAGACAGGGCCCTTAGGTCCTTGCCAGAAACGTACCTCAGCGCACTGGAGTGCAGGCAAACAGCAAGAAGCAAGCCTGGGATGGCCCCAGGAGAGGGACTAGTTGACCTAAGAGCTCTCAGATGTCTCTGATTCATCGTGCACAATCTGGAGAGGCCTCCCACCGGCTGGATTTACTTTTGTGCTGACGTTTCTAAACTTGCTGGGCCAGATTTCTCCCCCTCTCCACTCCCCACCCCCCTAAATCCAACAACTGCAAGAGGTTTATAGGTCACCCAGACATTACGGTCATGAGCGAGCTGTCTATAGATTAGACTAGAGATCAACAGCAGAGATCGATTGGCCCACACTGCTCCCAGGCGTTGTATCCCTGATGATGGACATTTCCTCTCCTTCTTCCCCTCTGCAACGTCCGGGTCCCTACCCAAGTCGATGGGAGTTTTCCAGAGATGTAACAGAACCAGGAATAAGCCTTTAGAATGAGACGCCCTTTGACTGCCTTGAGGTTTTTGTCCTATGGAACCAGAGCTGCAGGTGAGAGATGGGCCGGAAGCAAACCAAAACCTGGGCTTGTTTGCAGACTTTGTTCTGCCCTAGCGCTAGCGTGCCGAGATCTAACATCGAGCGTTGCAGGGCCGCGGCCAGTGGGGAAATGGCTGTGGCGATGCAGGGTGGGGAGGGATTCTATTGAATGCACACAGTCGATCTTCCCCTGGAGGCCAGGATCTGTGCGTATGTGGCTTGACATGCTCATGAAGGGTCAAATGCTGCAAAGCAATGAGCCACGCTGAGCAGGAAGTCAGCTGGGAGCTCGGGTGCTCAACGCCACACAGGTCAGACCCCAGCAAATGACTGACGGGGGCGGAAACCCTCACTGGAAATGTGGAACAGTCTAGAGCAGAGCATCGCTTTGGTAAATACTGGGCAGCTGACGGGTCACGCTTCCCCCAGCCATCTGCCCGAGCGCCTGGAAACACCTGGGTCTATTGCCTTACCGTGTGGTCACCTGACAGACAGATGAGCCTTTGCTGCCGGCGTGCCATCACCCTGCTGTGCTGAATGCACGGCGAGAGCAGTCTGTCAGAACCAGCACCAGGGCCGGCTCCAAGTACCAGCTTGTCAAGCAGGTGCTTGGGGCGGCCGCTCCGGAGAGGGGCGGCATGTCCAGGTATTCGGCGGCAATTCGGCCGACGGTCCCTCACTCCGCCTGGGAGCGAAGGACCTCCCGCCGAATTGCCGCCGCAGATCGCGATCACGATCGCGGCTTTTTTTTTTTTTTTTGGCTGCTTGGGGCAGCCAAAACCCTGGAGCCGGCCCTGACCAGCACGGCGGGTGTGTTTATCCCGGGCCATGGCTGTCGGTGGGAGCTTTGCATCGCCTTTCACGGGAGCAGACGCTGGGGGTCCTGGCATCCAGAGAGGTCCCAGCCATGGGCTGGAGGGTGGAGCTCCACACTGGGTCTCCCGGTGACCATGTGACTGAGAACAGGCGGAGTGCAACCAGGCCGCTCCTACCACCACCCAACCTGCCCTTCCTTCCCACTTCAGCAGAGTCACGCCTGATTTACGCCGCTGCAGCGAAGAGCCGAATCCAGCCTGACGCCTTCTCATCTCATACTGATGGAGCGCAGGGGCCAACCCGGGGAGAGAACATCGCTTTTCAGACCCCCAGGGGAGGGACTGCAGGATCCGGCTCCACGGGGCTCCCTCCCATCAGACGCTGCCCTAGATTGCTGAGGCATGCTAGGACAGCACGGAAAGATGCTCCAGGCAGATTCCAACCAGCCCATGAGAACGGTGGGAGAGAAGCCACCGCTCCTGGTGCCTTTGGGCTGGGCTGTTCGCTGCGTTTTTTCTGGGTAAGAAGGGCTTTTGAAACACAGTTTTAAATGTGTGTTACAGCTGACGCCAACGTACACCCATACCAGCTCCCTCCTCATTCATACCCGCTCCCTGTGCTCATTACACCCCTGAGTCTGACACTTTCTCCAGAATGGTGGGGGAAACTTTCCTGGAAGCCTGACCAGAGCTCGCCTGATTCCAGCTACACGCCAAAGACACTGTGTTTGTGCCAAAAGTTGGTCCTTTGGGGCTGAAACCTGAGCCACCGTGGGGCCAAGAGGTTCAGCTCTGAGTCAGCCCAAGAGGAGGCAGGGAAGAGTTCAGAGCAGGCCCAAGGACGGGGCGAGCGCAGTTCTGGGTTCACATGGGACCCACAGAACCAAAGCCCTGGCTCATGTGAACTGACACCGCCCAGTTTCAAATAGCTCTGCCAGGGACCTAGCACACTCCGAGCTAATGCTTCAAACTCACGTAGGATCTCTTAAGCGTTCTTGCAACTTTGCTGTCCACACTCGGCCCCTCCTCCGTGGCGCGGAGGATCTCAAAGCACTTGGCACATGTTGCAAACCAAGCCTCATTAGCGAGGTAGGTGAGCACACCCAGCCCTATTTCACCGGTGGGAGAAACAACACAAGTGACTTGGTGTGTGACCTTGAACCAGTCAGTAGCGGAGCAGAGAACAGAGCCCGCGGCTGATGCTCTAACCACTAGCCCAGCCCACCCGCAGCATTCCCAGACCTCCATCCCGCTCACAGCCCCGGCTTGGGGGCTCTGCCCGGTCCCACCTGCTCCTCTTACCTGAGCTTTTGTTATGAAGCAGGAATTCCATCTGCAGCTTCTGTCCAGCCTGCTCGGCTAAGGCGATGGGGTTCGGGAAGTCGGGGTCCCCGGAGAAGCAGCTCACCTCCGCCCCGCAGAACACCAAGGACTGAGTTTCAGCCAAGTCGCTGGTCGTCACCGTAGCACACAGGGCCTGCAAGAGGGCAAGGGAGGCAACAGATGAGTCCAGTCGCCGCTGGAGACACGGCAGAGCGTCAGCAGAGAATGCCAAAGCCCCCTCACCAGCTAAAACCCAGGGTGGGAGGGCTCCGAGCTGAGCTCAGCAGAACAGGCTGGAAACAAAATATCGACAGAGGCAGAAAGCGCCGCAGGCCAGGGGTGCTGATTGCTGCAGCTGGGAGCTGGCTTCCAGGCCGGCTGGGGAAGGGAAAGGGGCTTGAACTGGGGGAGAAAGTTTGGAGCAGCTTTGGTTTTAATCCCTCCTTTACGGAGCCCTGGGTGAAGTCATACAGCGAGAGGGTGGGATGGCCTCTGTATAGGGAGAAAACAAGCAAGCCCACATGTGGAATTCCAGAGCGCCTCTCCGACTCCCAGCCAGCCAAGAGAGGCTTAGGGCGGGGACTGGACTTTCTAAGCAAACACAAATACAAAGCCCAGGAGGGAAAGCGGCTTGCAATCTGATACGGCCAGCCTGGTTTCTGTTGTTCTCCAGCCCAGTCGCTGCTCCCATATAATCCTCACCACGGGTGTGAAGCAAAAGGAAAAAAGAAAGAGTTCAAAAGTTAATTATGCTCCTCCCACCATCCCCCCAACTTTGCCTGGAGCATGGAAAAATTCAGCTTTCCCGCTTGGTGCTATGTCTGTCACCAGCAGTTACCAGTGAGGACTTCAAGGTGTCTCTTAAAGGGACGCTCAACATAGCTCTCTGAAATTTGCTCATTTAAAAGATTTCAGTTCCCTGATGGAGCCCCTGGGAAATAGCCTGCCCTGAAAGAATTCCTTTAGAACAATATCACAGGGGTTGGTCTGCTATGCCGCAATGTTTTGGAAGGTCATTTGGGGTCCCCCAGGGTAACAGTGCATCCCCCTCTGGCGACTGGTTCTTTAGAGGATAACTGCTTACTACCGCTACCAGCCAAAGAAGTAATTCCTCTTGCTCCAGCGGCAGAGGTCCGGGCTCTTCCGAAGCAGTGATTTTGAGTCCCAGTAGACTTCACTCACTTGGTGTGAGTGGCCAATAACAGGAATTAAGCAACACAATTAGGCAGCACAATGTGTGAATCATATTGCCCCCTAGTGACTGAGCCACTAGAGGATAACAGCCTACTACTGCTAGAGGAGCTACTCCTTTGGCTCAAGCCTGCTTCAGCGCTGAAGTGCCCTGGTTCAAAACCCGCTGTTCACCCATGGCGTGCGGGGGGAAAGGTATTACACTTGGGCCGACCACTCCTGCCCCCTGCCTCGCAACGCTTATAACCTCGGCCAGCTTTGCAAGAGGAGCTTGTAATGAGCTGTGGGCTCGAAAGCCATTTGGTGTTCAGGGACTGCCGACACCTGGAATAGACCAGGGTCCCCATGCGGTTCCTAGCCGCACACACACACTGATTGTGGCAAAGGTGCCTGCGGGAGACCCAGCCCTCGAGTTGTTGTTCAGTCAAGACCAGCTCTTTTCAGGCCTGAGCCACTAGCCCTCAGGGAGGAGGGGATCTAGGCCAGCTGCAAGTTTCAATCTGTCCTGTTCAGACCTTTGGACTGGGCTAAGAGAAGAATGAAGCTGCCAGGTCCCTGGATGGTCTTGACATTTGGTTACCAGCCTCTCTCCCTACAGGCTGCAGCCAAGGCCAATACGCACCTGGGGCCAATACTGCTAGAGCATCCCTGCAGCAGCAGTGAGACCAGCCTTGCCAGCGGACTGCGTGTGGGGCATGAATAAACAGGACTCGAGGTAAAGCGGGCGGGGGCTGATGGGGCATAGGAGTGGATGGCTGGCCTGGAGGAGCCGGGATCCTCAGGCATGGCCTATCCCCAGCATTGCGAGGGGAGACGCTGGCCCCGTGGATAGGATCATGGGAAGAAAACAAATGCAGCATTATGCTCAGGGAGAACGGGCCTGGGTGACATGAGAACGTAAGAGCGGCCAGACTGGGTCAGACCAAGTTCCAGCTAGCTCAGTGTCCTGTCTTCCGACAGTGGCCAATGCCAGGTTCCCCCAGAGGGAATGAACAGAACAGGGAATCATCAAGTGATCCACCCCTGTTGCCCATTCCCAGCCCCTGGCAAGCAGAGGCTAGGGACACCATCCCTGCCCAGACGATGGGCCGGGGATGACGCCAGAGGACGGGCAGTACTTTCTGCTTCAGAGGTCTGGGGGGGGGGGGCCGAGCCAAGACTCCGGACCCCGATGTTCTGATCACTCCATCCACCCAGCTCCTCCCGCGGTATCCTGCTGGATTTGCCGAGCGGATTATTTTTAGCTTGTGCCTTCTCCTTTCTTTCCAGCGCCAAGAAAAAGCAAAGCCCCAACCATCTCCCTCCCAACCGGCCACAGCCCGGGGAGGACCTGGGATCTCAGCACTAAGCGGGCCCCCATCTGCAGAGTGATGCAGTCACCTCTGGGGTGGCACGCAGCAGCTACTGAACAGCACACAGCAACATTTCATGACACGTTACACCCATACCTGAGACACTGCAGAGGGAATTTCAGGGAGACAGAATGTTATTTCTTAACTGGAATTTGGCCAGAACAATTGGATTAGCCTCCCAGGTCGAGACCTGGGATCTTCAGGCTAAGAGCAGCCCAGGTGTCAGTTTAACATCTATTTATTGAAAACCAACATTTAACCACGCACCAGGCAAACTACCTGACCACTCCACAGAGCCCGACCTGAGCCACGCCCCCGTGCATCACACCTTCCCTATATACAACACACACATCACAGACAATAACACTGAGCACTGGTCGGTCAGACAGGAGCATGCCCATTTCACAGATGGGGGACACTGAAGCAGGGAGCCAGGCAGCCTCTTTTGCGTGATCAACCTGCAAGACCTTGGAGCTGATTCATAGATTTTAGGGACAGAGGAGGTCGGACGTGAGGATCACCACTCGGGCCACTGCCTGGGCTCCCACAGCTCCCTAGTGCTATCGACTGGAGCTGTGGGTACCTGGCCCCTCCGAAAATCAGTGTCACCATCGGTGGCCCATTTGTGAACATTTGGGCTTTGGCAGCTGGGCAAAGCTCCCAGAGCGAGTCAGGCAGAACCACCCTTCGGAGTTCCCAGCTCCCAGACCTGAGCCCCTCACACTAGGCCGTGCTGCCTCTGCGGAAGGCGAGGAGGAAAATCCAGCGTTGAAGGAGGCTCTTTAGCACGCAGGCCCTGGGTAGAGAAGGCCCCGCCCGCTCACTGTCTCCAGGTGATGGAGACCCCTTGCAGAGACAGAGGCCCGCAGAATAGCCCTTCTGAATGTGATCTCGAGACCACTAGGCACCAACCTTGTTGAGCTCCTCCTGGTTCCCGAAGAGTGGGTGGTAGCGCCGATATTTGCCCTCCTTGTACTTGGCTATGAGGAAGCGTCTCCGCTCCTGGCTCCCGCTCGCCACATGGATGGCCTCGCTGGGGGGCACGTTGGCTGCCCAGAACTGGTTCGCCACGCAGTTCCCAACCTGGCAGAACAGCTGGGGATACAAAACAGTGACGGTAGAGTGAGCGGCACAGGCTGGCACCTCTGTGCCAATGCCACCGCCTCCCCATTGCCCTTCCCGCATCCCACATGGATCTCCGCTGGATGCGAGACAAACCGTGTGGGGCCGGCGCCTAGCGCAGCTCTGGGTGTGGTCAAAGGGGGAGAACAGCGCCAACCTGCCTGTCACTAACGCTCAGTCCAACAGGCCAAACGGGCTCACCCGCAGGGCACGTGCAAAGCCCATGTGTTAGTGAGGCTTTTCCCAAGGGGTGGGCTGAGTGGGGAAGGTTGGGCTAGGGGCCTGGTGCGAATGGAACAAAGAGACAGACGGACAGACAAGCAAATGAATCCCAGGAAGTCCTACGGCCTGTATTCAACAGGAGATCAAACTACATGATCTCAGCGGTCCCTTCTGGCTCTGTGGTGTACCAACCTATGAATCGGACATCAGATACCACGGTGAGGGGCAGCAGTTTAAGAACTGGGGGTGGGGGAGAGAGAGCTGGTAACTGAATGTCCCGGCACGGACGTGGGAGCCCTGTTTGCTGTTCACATGTGAAATCGCCCATTGCGTGATGTCTGCAGACAGACACAGAGACCAGCTAACTGTCGGCCTGTTCGTTCATCTCCTCCACCCCCTCAGCCAGTCTGGGATTGTTCCCTGCAGAACACACCCTGAGGGCCTTGGCTGGCCCAAAAACACCTCTCCTATGGACCCCAGTCCAGAGAACACTGCTCAGCCTCTAAGCTATGGTCTGGCAGGGCAGCCAATCCCCTGCCCTCTGTCCTGCCACAGAATAACATCTGTGGAGCCACACGGAGGCTTGTCGGCTCATGCTGACGTTTTAAAGCGATTGCTCCTCATTTTCACCCGGAGCAGCCCCTGCACTTTGAGAGTCACACGTTTCCTTATTGATGTTCTTCCTCCTGCACTGGTTTGTTATTGTAGGGTCGCTCGCAAGTGCTAGGCTGCACGTGCTGGTTTGTTATTGTAGGGTCGCTCGCAAGTGCTAGGCTGCATGTGCCGGTTTGTTATTGTAGGGTCACTTGCAAATGCTGGGCTGCACGTGCTGGTTTGTTATTGTGGGGTTGCTCGCAAGTGCTGGGCTGCACGTGCTGGTTTGTTATTAGAGGGTTGCTCATGAGTTCCAGGCCACACACATTGGTTTGTTATTGTCAGGTTGCAACTAAGTGCTGGGCTGTACCCGCTGGTTTGTTATTGTAGGGTCATTCACAAGCGCAGGGCTTCACATACTGGTTTGTTATTATAGGGTTGCTCCTGAGTGCAGGCCAAGGGCACTGCTTTTACTGTTGGTGGAGAACACAAGGAAGAACAACAATGCAGATTCCAGTAGAGAGTGCAGCGTGTGTGTGTCTGACTGCCTGCACTGTCCTGGACACAAAATGGCTGCCTGACTCCGCAGTGAACAGAGCCCTTTGTAATTCAAAGGGGCAGTGCACAGAAAACGCCATCATCACCCCAGCTAAACACTTCACAAGGCGAGAGCAAGTATCAGAGCGGGGAGAGGGAAGGGACTAGAAGCTGAGGAGAAGGTATAAGAAGGAACTGACAGTGGTGGAGTGGTCCTGGTCTCTCCCTGGGGGGGAGAGGGAGCTGGGGAAGTACGGAGGGGGGTGAAATCTACAGGGGGAACATCCCCATTTTGCTGTCAGCCGGTTTCTCTGCACGTCACATGGCGGGGACCATTGGGGGTTAACGTAGCCTTAGAGCGGGGAGAGCAGAAACCTGCCGCCCACAGCTAGGGAGAGCAGCTGGAAGCACTTTCAGGATGTGGCCGTGGGAAGCAGGCGCAGGCTGGAGCTGACTCTGGGGCAGGGGAGAGGTGTCTGGAACGCAGAGGCCGGACACAGCCAGGCTCCGGGTGGACACGGGCCGAGCTGCAAGCAGCTTTGGCCACCCTGGTAGCAGATGAATCTCCCAGCATGCCGCGCTTTGCTTCCAGATCCCATTGTCCTGGAGAAGGGCGGGGAAGGCTGCTCCTTGGCGCGGGGCCCCAGGTCTGACTGGATGGCGAGGAGGAGCAGCCTGCCTGGAGCTGGGAGCGCCGGGCTCCTGCTGGGGATGACTCAGGCAGGCCGACGACTGTCTGGTTTCGCCTCCAAACAGCCAAAGAGGGGTCTCTGTGGTGTGTGATGGAGGCAGAGCCATGCTGAGGCCTGTGCAGCCAGTGACCTACCTCCCACCGAGCAGAAGCGAGGTCCAAATGTCAAGAGACGGCAGCTGTCTCAGGCCGAGGCAGCATCCCCGGGTGGAGAACACCCTGCCAGGTCACAGGTGCAGCGACTGGGAGGACGGGAGGAGACGCACGACCTTTCCCAGCACCTCGATCCGAGGCTGTTGGCGCAGGCGTGCTGGCTGACCGTAGGGCGCTCTCGCAGACAGCCAGGGCCCAAGCTATGCAGGGCTTCGCAGAGCCAGGCCCTCCCTCCCAAATGGGCAGCCCCCTGCAACACATTCAGCCGTCACCCCCTCGGTGGGCCAAGGTCACCGTGGTGCGGGGGGTGGATGGGGAATCAAAATGGCCCCTGTACCAGGTCAGGTGGTGATGCAAGAGGCAGCCGGGGGCGTCTTGGGTGCCGGCGCTCTCAGAATGCAGCGCTGGCTCTGTTCGTGTCAGGGAATGTTTATTGAGAGCATCCAGGCGTTAGGTATCGACCGGTGTCTGCATCCCCCTGCCAGCTCCCTCCATGCTCCCGCCTGTTTTGAGTGCACGGTCAGACCCCACCGCCAGATCCATGTGCTGGATGTGTACGGTCCTTTCTGGTGTGCGGAGAGGGTCGGAGGATGTCAGTAACTTGCCAGAGGCTCTGGGTCTATTGCAGGTGGGATGGGTGAGGTTTTGTGGCCTGCGATGTGCAGAGGGTCAGACTAGATGATCACGATGGGTCTTTCTGGCCTTAAAGTCTCTGCATCTAGGGTTTGCAGGGAACACAACGACGGGTGGCCTGAATATGATTCAAGGGGGGTGCAGGAATCCCTTCCTGAACTCGCCAAGCACACGGCTGCCTGCCCAGAGCGAGAGGCAGCCATGTTGTGTCCCGCGCTGTGCAGATTGTCAGAGGAGATGCATACACACACTGCGCTCTCTCCTGCAGTTTTGTTCTTCCTACTTGCGCTGCACTCTTGATCCACAATCAGCGCTGCTCGAGACGGCAGCCCCCATTCGCTCTTCGCACATGAAGAAACTTGCTCCCTGCAGTCCCACCCAAGCCTGGCTCTGTGGGAGCAGTTCCCCGGTAGTTGGGCAGGGAACTGTAAGTAGAGGCTGATTATGAGAGGTGCCCACATCCAGGGAGCGGGTGCGAGGAGGCAGGGAACAACAAGACTCCTTCCTGGCGAGAATCCTGTCCTACTCTGATCACCAGGAGCCCGTCTGAGAGCCAGCAATCTATTCCACGCTGGCCGCCAAAGAGCTTGGTGATGGGCGCAACATAAAACTTACCGCAGGCCAAGAACTCAGGCAGCCACACGGGGAGTGACAGCGCTAAGGGTCTGTCTCCACCGCAGTGAGAGGTGTGACAGCGACATGCGAACACACACCCGCGCTAGCAGGTACCAACAGCAGTGACGCAGCAGCGGCAGCACAGGGGACCCTGGGCACATGAAGTCCAATGGCTAGCCGGCACTGCCACGGCTTCACCGCTTGTGCCCCAAGCTCCAGTAAAGCTAGCTCGGGAACGTCCACGCAGGCAGCCGTCACACCTCTGATCCAGTGGAGATGTGGCCTGAGACACTGGCCAGCCCCAGCCATTCCGAACCAGCCCCTGAGAGGGGAAGGCCTCTTTCGCCCACTCGTCACCTCCTGAGCCGGCTTTGCTGCTTGAAAACATATCCTCGGTATTTCTGCAGGAAAAAAACACAGCCTCCCCCGCCCTCTGGGCTCCGGTTACTCCAGATGCCGTCACCGCGCCCGGATCAGCGCCTTTCCCACTGCTCTCAGTGCAGCTGTTTCTGACTCCGACAGCTCGGCCTCTCCTCCTTCAAAACAGAGCTGTGCAGGGCGCTATTAACTCCTTACGTCCCTTTGCCCCGCTCCCGAGCTCCTCGGCAGCGACTGATCCGCCAGCTCGGCTGTCTGCAGCCAGGCGCATTCGGGCTCCCGGCCCCAGACACGGGCTCGCTCGCCCCCTGAACGAAGGCATCGGGGCAGGTTTATTTCCAGATCCGTGGGAGCAATAGGGAATGTTTCCAGAGGGTGGAAGCTACAGAAGCAAAGCTGGGGATTCTACGTCACAGCAGCGTCCATCAGGGAATACAGATGCCAAGGGGTACGGGAGCTCAGAATCAGCCTGCCTGGGTTCGACTGTCAGTTTCGAACTTCCCAGAAGCAGGTACCCAGCCAGTCTGGCTCTGTACCATTTGCCACAGGCCCCGCAAGCGTCTGAGTATCAAATAAGGGCTGGATTTCACAGATGGCTACAAAAGAGCCCCCTTTCCACCAGCCAGCCAATGGGAATCTGCACCGATACCTCGATCAGCTCCTCCGTCCACACCTTTCTGTCCATCTTCAGGCTCCGCACTTTGGTGATGCTCGGCCCCAGCCCCCGATGTTCTCCTGTGGGTCAGAAAAACAAAAGCAAACGTCTCATTAGGGACAGCAGCACGGCCTCGTGGTCTGAGCATGAGTCTGAGAGCCAGGAATTCGGCAGCCAAGCAGTGGCTCTGCTCGGTGGCCCCGGGTTAGTGCTGTAGCCTCTCTGCCTCAGTTTTCCCATCTGCAGAAGGGGATAACGGTATCAGATACAGCGAAGTTATCCTGCTAAGTGCCGGGTAAGCCTCCCCCCTCCCTCATGCCTCCACTTTACCCCGGAGGGTGCCGCTCGAGACAGGAGAACACTTCAGTCTCCCTGGTTTTTCCAACCCGTGGCGGTTTTCTGATGCAGACAACCGCCAAAGAATCACAGCGAGTAGAGTGGGAACAAGATCTGCATTGCTGGCTCACCTCCAGCCCATCGCCTTGGCCACTGGGAACTGGACTAATACCATCCGCTCAGGGCTTGTCTACACTACAGGGCCTCTGCTGGTAAAGCTACTCCTGTACGGCTTTGCCAGCAGAGCCCCCTAGTGGAGAGGCAGCGCATGCACCGCTCCGCCAGCTCCCTGAAGCCAACACAGGCGCTCGTCTGCCAGCAGAGCTGTGTCTCCACCAGGGGAGCTGCCGGCCCAGCTGTGTCGGTGAGGGGGGTGATTGGTTTCACATTCCTAGCCAACACAGCTAGGCTGGCAAGACTTAGAAGCCTGGACACGCTTAATGACAGACACTCCTGAAAGGGCCCCTCAGGGCTCCGCTGCGGCTGCTGGGTTGCTCAGTGAAGTCCCGCTGTGACTTTGGAGCCCCCACCCCGAGCGGAACGTGCGCTTGGGCGATGAGCAGCCTTGTCTGGACCCGGCTGCAGCTGCCCCGGCACGGATCCTGCGTCAGAAGGACTCTGATGTCCCTAAAAAGAACAGGAGTACTTGTGGCACCTTAGAGACTAACACATTTATTAGAGCATAAGCTTTCGTGGACTACTGCCCAAAATCTGATGTCCCTGTTTCTGAGTTAGGAAGAATCTCCCTCTGGAGGAGGCAATTCCACAAGTGTCCACTAGGGGGGTTCCTGACCCTGCCTCCAAAATGGCTGAGACAGGCACAAGTCTGACCTAGCTGGGCAATTCCTAAGGAGGGCGAGAAGGATCGTCCCAGTCCGGGGTGCTGGAGGAAGAGGCAAAGCCCAGTCCCATTGCTGAAGCCAGGGAGGCACCATGCTCTAAGCTCACTGGCCCAGCTGTGGAGCTGGGCCGCTCTCCCACCACCGTCCCCACGGCTCGCGCCACCTGGTCTCGGCCCGTACCTGCGCATCTCTTGCAGATGACGACACAAAGGTTGACGGAGGCCCAGTCGGGTTTGGGCGATCCGCAGTCTGCGCAGAGCCGGTTTGCCTCCACCGACCAGATCTTCTCCGCTACCTCCGAGTTGGAGAGGGCCTCGGCGATGGACTGCTGCATGGCCTCCACCCACTCGTCCTTCTCCTGGTCCGAGTCTGCCGAGAAGCTGAAAGACACCAGAGAGCCGTGTGGGGGAACGGAGTGGCTGGGCAGAGACCCGTGCTGTACGGCGGGGGAGGGATCAGCACCCGTGGGGCACGGCACCTAGACCCCCCCCTCACCTGAAGATCCTGTAAGGCGTCGTCAGATCAAATCCTCTTCTGTCCACGTCCTTCACATTCCCCACATTCATCTCAATATAAGTGATTCCGATCCCCTGTCGATAATCCTGATGGGGCAAGAACAGCCAGGAAAGGGTTAAAAACCAATAGTACGGGACTCACAGTGTCACTCCAGAGGCACCTACGGCTGTTCTGCATGTGGGAGCAAAGCCGCCAAGTGAGAAGGGGGCAGTGCACACACTCCAGCCCTGGGCACCCAGCCTGCAGGTGCCAATACCAGCCCTATCGCACCCAGTGCTGGCAGTACCATGGTCGCTGCTGGGGCCCTCGAGCCCCGGAGGCGTGTCGTGGTGACTGGCCTGCACAGATAACCTAACTGGGAGCTCAACTGGGGCAAAGCGCATGGAAGTTTCTGAAGGGTCACAATCACCTGGACCAACAAAAGGCGATAGGATCAGGTGCAAAAGGGAGACAGACGGATCCAATGAGACCACCCAAGAAAGGCCTCCGGCTATAACTCAAGCACTGGGTTACGATCACACCTGGCAAACCAGAGCAGCGTGGGACCAGAAATCAACGGCTCAAACAAGAGCAGCGCAGGACTGGAAATCAGTGGAACGAAGTTGGTGTGTGGGAAACGAGGCGGAATCGGTGTACGAGATAATGAGGGGATGGGCCGTTCCGCCCGTCGCTCCCTTCTAGGGGTCTGAAAAGGAAACAGTGTCTGGGGGCAAATTAGCAGCTATCTGCCAACGATCACTGGAGTGAGCTTTAGCATCATGGCTGCCACTCCCACCGTCTCCTGGGACCCCAGGATCCATCACAGCACCACTGGGCCGCCTTTGTTGTCCTGATCCGAAGCGAGGTCCTGACCACACTGGGCCGAGAGCAAACACCTCCTGGGATGTGAGAGTTTGTAAAACACCCCCCGTCCCTGCTCCCCGTGTGTCCTCTTCCTTCCTCCCCTTATTTCTTCTCTTTCCTATCCCTCTCCTTGTTAATGCTGTCTGATCAGAGCTGGGCATAGCCAAGACTGTATTTTGCAACACAGCTGCAAGCCTGGGACCAGAATGAGGCAGATAAAAGCAATGCTGTACACAGCCCGATGCTGGTACGCGTTTGCCAGGTGGGTGATAAGACCAAGACCATGTGCTGGGCCTACGTCCTTCCAGCACTGAGGTTGCAAATGAGTCAGGCCCAGAGACAGAAGCTGCATTTTCTCTCTTTCCTGCCCTTTTTCTCTCCCCTTTTGTGTGTCTCTCTTGTGTTGCCTTAGGAAACAGGACTGGACTTTAGCACCAGCAGTTCCAGCCCATCTCAGGTGACTTCGTCTCTTTCCCCCCACAAGGACAGCTATTACCATCTTTGATACCATCTCCGAAGACTGACAAACAAGGAAGTTTTCCTTATAGAAACTTTTTGCAGCTCAAGGGCAAGGGAACAATGCTGTGGTTAAAAGAAAAGCTCCTTAATATTTTGCATTTCAAATGCTTTAACTGTTTGTTCTTCTTTCCTGTATCTTGAATTAGAGGTTACAAAGGATTTTTAATGGTGTGTTTGCCATAGAACTAAGCATGAAGTCCTTGAGAGATGTCCAATCTCTGGCTTCCAGAGTATGCTCATCGGGTCTCAACTTCGCTGGGTCAGATCCGTGGGCCGCATGAAGGTTTCCTATATACCGAAAGCTGTGCTCTATGGCCAACTGAGTGCTCTAAGGATTGACACATCCTCAGATATAAAGACACCTTGAAGGCCAACCTCAAAGCATGCAAGATGAATATGAGTGAATAGCAGAACACTGTTGCAAGAAAGCAAACATCATTCTGGGATGCATTAACAGATATGTTGTGAGCAAGACATGAGAAGGAATTCTTCCGCTCTACTCCGCTCTGATTAGGCCTCATCTGGAGTACTGTGTCCAGTTCTGGGCAACACATTTCAGGAAAGATGTGGGCAAATTGGAAAAAGTCCAGAGAAGAGCAACAAAAATGATATAAGGTCTAGAAAACATGACCTGTGAGGGAAGATTGAAAACACTGGGGTGGTTTAGTCTGGAGAAGAGAAGACTGAGAGGGGACATGATAACAGTTTTCAAGTACATAAAAGATGATACAAGGAGGAGGGAGAAAAATTGTTCTTCTTAACCGCTAAGGATAGGACAAGAAGCAATGGGCTTAAATTGCAGCGAGGGAGGTTTAGGTTGGACATTAGGAAAAACTTCCTAACGGTCAAGGTGGTAAAGCACTGGAATAAATTGCCTAGGGAGATTGTGGAATCTCCGTCATTGGAGATTTTTAAGAGCAGGTTGGACAAACACCTGTCAGGGATGGTCTAGATAATACTTAGCCCTGCCTCAGTGCAGGGGCCTGGACTAGACGACCTCTCGAGGTCCCTTCCAGTCCTATGATTCTAAGACAGACGTTAAAACCTGGGAACTCGTTGCACTGGACAGACCCAGATGGAAGGTCTGTGCCATGAAGCTGTGTCCACCTTTCAGGAGCAGCATGCGAGGTCTTTGTAGAAGAGTCTGTGCCAGGCTTAAAGAGACCACAGTCTGCAGAGTTCCTTCAAGTCACGTTGCAGACAACTCTCCCCTCCTGGTGAGACAGGGCGGAGGGGAGCAGGGCTAGGGCACATCAGGGGGCACCGCAAATGGCCGCTTCGCACTCCCACCTCCAGCGCATCTCGCACCCGGGTCCTGCGCCCCTCTGTTACCTAGCAGCTCTGTGTTCTTGGGGAACCAGGGCGCAGTACCCAGCCTGTCTGACTCACGAAAGACCTTTTCCACCCCACAGCCTCTGCTTGAGCCAAAACCGATCAGAAGAAAGACTTACAAAAAGCAATGAAAAGGCCGTGGGAGACACACCTAAACCCCTGGGAGAACGGTGACAGGTTTAAGGAAACTCTCCTAGCCTCATTTGCATCGAAGATGGGACAAGGAGGCATCTCCATTAGCATACAGAATGGAGAACAGAGATTCCAAGGCAAGAACCGCACGGAACTCTGGGACCAGCAAAGCAGGGAAGCACGGCATCATGGGGGATCTCTGCTCCAGATGTTAATGAGCCCACGCCTGCACACACCCAGCTCAGGAGTTATCAGACCAATTCTAGGAATAAATCCTTTATTGGTATCCAAAATAGTGAAGCTCCCTAAGTGCATTGTGAGCTCCCTCCAAGGAACACCGCCCAAAGCCAGGAATGATCAGCTCCCATTGTCTAGCCCGAACAAAACAACTTTGGTATCTCCCTTGTTTACACATAAACAAATCTAGTGATCCCCCTTGAACCACAAAAACCCCTACCCATGCTCAGGAAAGTGTTCTGATGCCTGGATCCAAAATCTGCATCAGTTCCATTGGACTTCATCTTCTCCTGAGTGATCGTTCTGGGGCTCTGCCTGTCTCCAGCACTCCAGACCCTCAGCTACCACCATCACTGGGACCCCTGATCGATTCAAGCTTCACGGAGTGGTGAGAATCCAGCTCTCTCTCTTGGTATAGCCTTCTGACCCTGACTTGTGTGATCAGTTATAGTTTTCTAAACCTGACTTTTATGATCAAATATAAGTTAGATTTAATATTATAACAGTTTTGTTTGCTTGGCTCCCCTATGGTTATTACCGGCAATAAATAATTTTCATGGTTAAGCTGGTTGCTTCTCTCTCTCTCACTTCCCCTCCCTGCTTCCCGCCCCTCCGTGGGTGTTTTTTGGTTTCCTCATTCGCTCTGCAGCAACGCTCTTCGTACCTAACCTAAAAGATCCCTGCAGCGCCCAAAAATTCTGTGGGGTTTGCTCATCAAGTGGGTCACTACCAGGACAATTGTAACATGAAAGTGGGGATAGGGGCGTGCGGAACCTGGGACATATGAGGGTGACAGTTTGGAAGTGCTGCTCGACCCAGCCTGCGTGGGTATGCTCTATTCCGGTGCAGTACATGTGGCATATGAGGGTGACAGCTTGAAGGTGCTGCTTGACCCAGCCTGCTGAGTCCAGGGACATATTAGGGGTCAGCTTGGGAGTGCTGATTAACCCAGTCCTTTCAGATGTGCTCTGTTAATGTGTGTGTTCATCTGATTCTGGGCCTGGAAGAACCCAGCCCTGGGGAACCTAAGTCCTGCAGGATAGCTCCATTGGGAGGGACTTGCAGCAGGGAGAAGTAGAGCTCCGTATGAGAACACACGTGACACAAGCAGTACATTGATAGAATTACAGAACCCCCTTCCCCTCCCGAAGAGTAACCCGAATAAATGAGTGTACCCCAAAGTAACAGGCAAAGCTGGCAACACCTCTCTGCGCTGAGGGACTAAACTCCTGGTCTGATCCCCACTTCCCAACACTTCTTGGAGGACGGATGGGACTATGGGAGTCAAAGGGCTGGGCCAGAGAGCCGGGTTCATTTCCTGCTCTGCCCTGACTCCCTGCGGGACCTCGGGCACAACCCTTCATCTACCCACTGCCTCCACTGCCCATGTGTAAAATGAGCCGTCCGTCCTGCACACTTTGCCTGCCTTGTCCAGTTCGAGCGCGTAGTGTTCGAGCCTGTGAATGTGCAGCTCCCTGCACAATGGGGACCCAGGGTCGGGCACTAGCTGCTCCCGCTCCTACGGCTCATAATAACCTTGCTCACAAACTCTCTTGGTAGCCCCAGGGAAAGACCAAGGGAAAGGGCCCAGAGGGAGCAGACGCAGGGGAGGAGCACGGGAGCAGGCAAGGAGCGAAGTGGGGATGGCATGAAGGAAGAGGGGGAAGTGGGAGGAGAAAGAAGGGCGTAAGAAGCGATTCGAGTTGGGCCGTGACCCCAGCCCCCGTCCCTTGGCAGGGGTCTGAGCTGTTGCATTTCAATACCCCTGGAAGGAGACAGCCTCCGCAGATACAGACCTCAGCGTTCTTGTACAGGAAAACCTTATCTCCAGCCACCACCACGTACAGCTTGTTCTTAAAGCCCCGCAGCTCCAGCAGCCCGCACTTGTCCACCGAGTCCAAGGCGCCGGTGGGCGGCTGGAACAGGGATATCCTATTCAAGCCCTTGAACTTCCGCTCGTCCACCATCTGCTGGAGGGTCCTCATCCACTCGTTACGATCCGCTGCAGGGCAGACGGGGCTCAGGGTCAGCTGGGAGCCGGGCCTGCCCTCAGACCCGAGGAGGAGCTCCAAAGTTGGTGCGTACATTGGGCAGAGGCCCCCCCCCCGTTCACTGGGGACACATGCGGGGGCACCGGGGGGCGAGAGCGTGGATTTCCAGCTTGGCCCTTTGCTCTGCAGAGCAGCAAGGGCTGGCCGCGTAGAGAGGAAGCGGCCTCGACCCGCCGGGCAGGGAGTGCCCCTCCAGCGCCCCTCGCCGCTCAGCAGGAAGCTGCCCCCCCGGCTCTTCTGGGGGGCCAGGCAGGGGGAAAGAGCGGGAAATTCGGTCACTGCCCCCAAAGCTCTTAGCTGCTTTGGGTGTTGGTCTGGACCGAGAGTGACTTGCTGGAAGAAGACGGAGCCAAAGCTCAGCTAAAGGAGGGCAAAGGGGTGGGGAGGGCGTGGTGCCATCCTCGGGGTATGATCATCAGGAGGGAGAGGGATTACTGAGGTGGGGGGCGGAGGGGTCAGCGGGCAATAACCAGGAGCAATGGGACCGGAGTGAGTAAAGGGAAATGACAGCTGACTCCTGGGAACCCTCTCCTGCCAGTGGGGTCCACCAGGCTGTGGAATGGTCCCCCCACAGGGCTGGGGGGGGAAGCGCCTGTCTCTGGGGACCCCAACCTGAGCAACATACAAGGGAACAGAGGGACTGAGAGCGCCCATATCTCTTACCCGTCACCAGCGTAGGGGGTTCAGTTATTGAACAGCTCCCCAAAGCAGGCGGGAGAAAGAGGAGCACTGCTTCCCTATTCTCTGCTTCCTTCTCCCCACCCTACAGGTGCCAGCCCTGGAGAAACCCGTGCCACGAGCGACACTGCGGGGCTCCCCGCACTCACCATCGCTCTCAGCCCGGAAGGCGAAGGTCCTGTTGTTAGTGATCACCTCGAATTTCTGGTCCCCGATGCTGGCCACGCGGGCTATTGAGGTCACCGGAATGAAGCGCTTGGAGTACGTGTCCTGCAGCAGAGTCACACGGGTCACAACCACCCCCCCCAGAGACGCAGCAGGAGGGTAACAGACCCAAGGAAACACCCATGTGCTAGCACTACCTGAGGCTGAGCGCTCCATCACTGCCAACATCAGCCCTACCCATAGTCCGGAGAGACCCCCCAGCACCGTCACTGAGCACGGGGGTCAGCCCCATTCTGTTAACCTCAGTCCCTCTTGGACAGGGTATCCTTACCCACTCCCTGTACTAAAGCAGTGCCCAGCATTCCTGTGCGCTGTTAAAAACTTCTACTGCCTTCCACCCCAGAGGTGGCTGCATTCCACACCCACTCTGGCAGTAAGTGGAACCTTCCATGACTACAAGCAGATGAGAATCCCTGCGCCAATCCTGGGCTGACTCAGAGACAAGAACGCCACCGCCTGCAGCATCAACGCTACTCTTTACATCACCCTGGATCTGCAGGGGGGGGGTCTCCCTTCCACCTTCTGACCAGGCCTAGCGCTGCTTCGCTTGGGAGCTCTAGTTCACAGCCCAACTGTGCGATGCAAGTTATCATCACTCTGTACTGGTTTCTAGAAAGCAGAGGGGAACCCGAACCAGAAGAGCACGTCCCCATCCCTGGGGGAAGCTCCAAACCACATGTCAGTCCCACCCTGGGTGGCAGATTTCAAAGACAAGCAATCTAGATTAGGTACCTACACAGCCCCACGATGGCAGTATCTGAGCACCGCACAACCTTTAATGCATTTCTCTTCCACCCGGCAGGGCGGGGCTAGTATTCGCCACTCAGATGAAGAACTGAGGCCCAGAAAGGCTAAGTGGCTGGCTCACGGTCACACAGAAAGTCTGTGACAAAGCGGGGCATTGAACTCAGAGCTCTCAAGGACCAGGCTAGCGACCTCCCTACCCTCTGGCCCAGCCTGCCTCCCCACTCACCTTTTCGCTATCAAAATAGCGGAGGTAGTCGGCATCTAGCTTCACCCAGCGCTTCTGGTAGATGTATGAGCTGTAACGGGATGGAAACGGCTGGTTAGCCTTGGCGAGCTAGCAGTGCCAGCGGGGAATGCAGGGGCTCCTGACTGCTCCCTTTGCGAGCCAAGCTCAAGGAGGTAAGAGCATGGACGCTTGAGAAACACGCACCGGGGTAATCTGCCCCAAAGGACTTGCAACGTACCCAGCTGGATGGCATAGGAAGGGCGGGCTAGACACACAGGCATGCTTTTCCTGCTTGATAGTATAGACCCCTGCCCACCTGCTCCCCGCCTAGCTGTTTAAACGCAGGCCGGTATCTCGCAAGCAGCAGGGCATCCCGGAGAAGGGGTATGCAGGAGGCCAGAGCAGCCGTCATGTGGATCAGTGCGGGGGTGGGGAGGCGCCCCCTGTGTGAGGAGAATGTGTCTCCCGTGCACTGGGGAACTGGGGGGCCCAGGGACCCGTGCCCCCCCCATTTTTCCCACATGTGCTGTGGGAAAGACATGATCATAGAGGCGACACGTGGGTGGGGCATGTGGGGTCTCCCCAGAATGTGGCCAGCAGCAGCCTTTCGGCCCTGTGAGGGTGGAGGGGTAAGGGATGAGCTGGTCTGTCAGAGCTCATCCCTTCTCCCCCCGTGGTTGGAAGCAGCTCCAATCCCTTCCCACCCGCACAGGGCCTCCAGGTGGCTAAAGCCTCCAGGCCACTGCTGGCCACTAACATAGTCCAGCTGCCTCCTGTCCCTCCGGCTGTAGCGCGGGCAGGAAGGGGTTAAGCCCTAAGGAAGCGTTGTGCATTAGGCCCCCAGGGAACCTGACTGCAGGGGCTTCGGCAGCTGGCCGGAGGTGGCTCAGCAGGAGAGGGCGCCCCCTGCAGGAGGAGCAGCGCCTCACGTGGCTGCTGCCTTGCGGACAAAGCAGTCCCTGGGGCCGGGACCCGGACCAAGCAGGGGGTGAAATGGGTGCTGCTGCGGATCCCATTCGGGATGGGAATGGGCTGGAAATCTCCTCCTCCCCCCAGCAACATTGAGAACTAAAGTTGTCTTTTTTTTTTTTTAATCTGTCCGTACTATAATTAGACCTTCAATACGATAATGTGGCGACACTGTGTATTCTGGCTATTTAGGTGACAGCTATACTCTGCGGGGTATTTGAGAATTATTTTAATTCCTCCGCCACTTTGGCCTTGCCCCCCCCCCACACTTCTACAAAGGCTCCGGGGCCCCTGCTCCTGCGGCTCTTTGCAGCACATGACAGTAGAACATGGCGTGATTGAATTATTAACCAATCGACGTTATTAACCAATCAGGATGCTTTTACTATGTCATACGCCCACTGTAGGTGATAAAATAATATTTGGCCAGTCATCTTGCTGTGAGAATAATATGTAGAGATATAGGCACTAAATATTTCCTGTCATACTGTTTAAATCTGACTATATAGTACGAGAGTAAATGAAACCATGAATTCACAGGACTGTTTTGGGTAATGCTGATCGCTAACTTGGCTCCTGAACCACTGAGCTCTGAGTACAGTAACTCCTCGCTTAACGTTGTAGTTCTGTTCTTGAAAAATGCGACTTTAAGCAAAACAATGTTAAGCGTATCCAATTTCCCCATAAGAATTAATGAAAATAGGGGGGAGGTTAAGTTCCAGGGAAATTTTTTTCACCACACACAAGACTATTTTATATATATATATATACAGTATAAGTTTTAAACAAACAATTTAATACTGTCCACAGCAATGATGATTGTGAAGCTTGGTTGAGGTGGTGGAGTCAGAGGGTGGGATATTTCCCAGGGAATGCCTTACTGCTAAATGATGAACTAGCACTTGGCTGAGCCCTCAAGGGTTAACACGTCGTTAATGTAGCTTCACGCTCTACAAAGCAGCACAAATGGAGGGAGGAGACACAGCTTGGCAGAGAGAGACAGAGACACACACTGTGTGAGAGAGAGAGAGAGAGAGAGAGAGAGAGAGAGAGAGAGAGAGAGAGACGCGCATTGCCCCTTTAAGTACACTGACCCCACTCTACATACATTGCCTTTTTAAGTAGATCATCAAGTTGAGACAGCAGCTGCTGCCAGCAAGCTCCCTCCGTCCTGAGTCCTGACATGTTCTGCCCTGCTCTATAGAGATGGGGTAAGCGGGGTGCAGGAGCGGGGGGAAGGGGACACCTTGACCTTAGCGCCCCCCACAGCAAGCAGGAGGCTCCCAGAGCAGCTCCAAGGCAGAGGGCAGAGGGCAGGAGCAGCACATGGCAGTGGGGGGAGGGACAGCTAATTGCCCGGTAATTGATAGCCTGCTGGGCGGCTGCTGCACAGGGAACTTAGGGAAACGGGGAGCTGATGGGGGGCTGCCGGTCCACCCTGGTTCCAAGCCCCCAGCAGCTCTCTCCAACGGGCTGCTCTTCCTGCAAGCAGTGGACAAAGCAGGCGGCTGCCAAACGACATTATAAGGGAGCATTGCACAACTTGAAACGAGCACGTTCCCTAATTGATCAGCAACGTAACACGGTTAACCGGGACGACGTTCAGTGAGGAATTACTGTATCCCTGCTCTAGGGGATGTTTCCACCATCCCTCCCCATTCCCCGATTTCCCTCTTACTGCCTTTGCTCAGCCAGTGCTTTCCACTGGCCCAGCCCTGCCAAGAGTTATCTGGGCCTCCTCAGTGTCACATGGACAACGAGAACTCCCCTCTCCCGTTCCCGAACCTGCCTGGGCACGGAGCAGCCAGCAAGTTCACCCTCAATGTGGTGCCGTCGCTCCCAGCTGGCGAGGCCAGGCCCCATAATCCCACACACGTACGTTGTAAAAGCCTGCTCTCCCCACCGCTCACCCCACCATAGATTGCCAGCCCGGCTGCTTTGCGCCTGCGAGACCGTTCGTTCACTCTCTGTATCTCAGGCCATATGGGCAGGGATTCTCGGCTGCTGAGTTCTGCTATCTCTTTCTGGTCAGTTTCACTAGCCGGCTCTGTCAGCTCAGGTCTGGCTCACAGCACTGTGCAATCACAACTAGTTTCTCAGGAATAATTTAAAGGAAGATTGATACGTGTATTAGGGTGCATAAGCCACCCTTAAAAGACACTAGCCATAGGGCAGGGGCCTAAGCTCTGTGGGCTCAGGGAAGACAGGGCGGGAACAGGTTGCCACAACAGTTCCACCACCAGCAGGAGACCTTTGAACAAGACGCTTTATTGGGGGAGGGGAGTGGCTAATAAATCAACCATCCCTTGAAAGCCAAACATACAGCGATCTCTCCGTGCGTCCGGTACACAGCCGAGCCTGTATACCGCCCTGCTCTGACTCCATTGACATCATCCCTGAACCACCACTGTCCCCCAGTCTCTCCAGACTTCAGCGTGTGCAGGCTGCCACAGCCCGAGCCCTGAAACATACAGCACCCGCACCCCCCGTCCTCCGACTGCTCCAACAGCTCCCCGCTCGCTTCAGGGTCCAGGCTGAAATCACACTGCCTGGGTGAGATTCTCTACATCCTTTGCCCCTTTGGGGTGGTGCAATGGAGCAGGACAGCGGCCACATCGGGCCGGCTGAGACTCTCCCCAACACAGGGACATTCTCAATGGACACAGAGCCAGTGTAGCCCTAGCTGGTCCCTACAACACACCCAGTCTTGCCCCAAGGTGGGGCAGCATGCTGGGGTTGGGAATGGGACAAAAGACTTGGCAATCTATTCTCAGCTGTAGTCAGTCCCTTGAAGAGCTGGCACAAGTTAGAGCAACCCCAGGGCTTCTCTCACCGGCTCCAGGGCTGGGGACAGTGCACATGCTCCATGAGAATCAGGGAGCCAGGACCCACGGTCCCCTCTGGGCATTGTCTGTTACGGGCTTTCTTGCACCTTCCTATGAAACAACTGGCACCATCAGAAGCAGGAGACTGGTTAGACAGAGCATGCTCTGAATCAACCCGGTAGCTCCTGGCTTCCCACTGCTCTGTGAAGGCAGTAAAATATTTACCTCATGGGGCCTGATCTCACAATAGCTATGGCTAGATTAATCATTAATATGGGAACTCTCTCTCTCTCTCTCTCTCTCACACACACACACACACACACACACACACACACACAGAGTCCCAAGACACACATCCCAAGTTAGTTACTAGGGCCTGGTCTACACTAAAACATTATATCGGCTTAACTACGTTGCTCAAGGCTGTGAAAAATCTACACCCCTGAGCGGTGTAGCTGACCTAAGTCCCTGTATAGATAGCCATAGGTTGATGGAAAAATTCTTCTGTCACCTAGCTACTGCCTCTCAGGGAGGTGGATTACCTACACCTGTCAGCAGCGCAGCTGTGACTAGCAGCTGCAGCATTTCAAGTGTAGATAAGCCCTCAGCCAAGCAAACACAACAGACAGTCTGCCAATGTCCTGTGACTGCAGTCCTATGTTAACAAGCCACTTCACCTTGAATGGTCCCTTAGAACAGGGGCTCTCAACCTTCCCAGACGACTGTACCCCTTTCAGGAGTCTGATTTGTCCTGTGTACCCGCAAGTTTCACCTCATTTAAAAACTACTTGCTTACAAAATCAGACATCAAAATACGAAGTGTAGCAGCACACTAGTACTGCACAATTGCTTATTTTCTCATTTTTGCCATATAATTATAGAATAAATCAATTGGAACATAAATACTGTACTTACATTTCAGTGTATAGTCTATAGAGCAGTATAAACAAGTCATTGTAGTGACTTCACTAGTGCTTTTTTCTGAAGCCTGTTGTAACACTAGGCAAATATCTAGATGAGTTGATATACCCCCTGGAAGATCTCTGCGTACCCCCAGGGGTATGCGTACCCTGGTTGAGAACCACTGCCTTAGCATATGTGTTAACTCCTTATGTTAAGCAACCTGTCCCACCTTGTACGGAGCTGTGACACTCCGAGTTCCCTTCCCAGACCTGAAGAAGAGCTCTGTGTAGGTCAAAAGCTCGTCCCTCTCACCAAGGCAAGTTGGTCCAATAAAAGACATCACTTCACCCACCTTGTCTTGCTAAAATCCCGGGACCGACACAGCTACAACAACACTGCAAACAACAAAAAACCCTCCCTCTCCCATGGAGAATCTTCTAAGGCCATGTCTACACTGTCACTTATGTCGGCAAAACGTATGTCGCTCAGGGGTGTGAAAACAACCACACCCCTGAGCAATGTAAGTTTTGCCGGCATAAGCACTAGTGTGCCCAGCGCTGTGCTGGCAGGAGAGCTTCTCCCGCTGACAAAGCACCCACCGCTCGTTGGGCTGGCTTTATCATGTTGATGGGAGAGCTCTCTCCCGTCAGCCCAGAGCCGCTACACCAACGATCAGCTGCCTAGGTACTGCTCCTCCGCTAGTACAGACATGCCCTAATTTAGGAGCATGGGCCCTTTAAGAATAGCCTGGAGGCTGCTCCCCTCCCCGGGGTGACCAGCTGACTTACAGGAGCAGTGCGATTTCCCGGCTTCCCATTAATAAGCCAACCCAGGCATCGCTGTTGGGTAACAGGGAGGAAGTGCCACCCGCCAGCCATTCGTAAAAGCTCAGCAGTCTCTGACGCCTGGCGTTCAGTAGGGAAATACCAGCATCTCCACAGCAGAGATTAAATCAAAGCCCTCAACGGAGCGAGGAGGAAATGGATAAAGCAGAACAACTGTAGCCCAGGGCATAGGATCTGTCCAAACAAGCCAGGGCCCAAGCGGCAACTTGCCAGGAGTCTCAGGGCTGCACTTCAGTTTGTCTCTGGGCACAGGCTGCAGCTGCCTTCCTCTTTAACGCTGCCACCTGCACAGACTGCAGACCCCTCCGTCTCGAGGAAGGGCTCATACATCAAGGTGGGGCGTGGCATGCTGGGACCCGTGGTCTCCGGGTGCCGCTGCCCTTCAGAGTGACAGACAAGGGCGGCCGGAGGCTGCGTGTGACCCTGCGGGCTGCTCTTGGCCTGACGGCTCCCCGAGCCTAACGCAATCGATGGGACTAAAGGGAGGTCATGCGGGGGTGCAGTGATGAAATCAATAGCTAAACAGGAAGATTTCTCTCATTCAGCCCACAAAATGTGGGGAGATGGCTCGGGGGATGGGGGAACCTTCCTCTCTAGCCATTGACAGGCCAAGTTGGCGGGGGGACCCAGTTCACACCGACCTCACCGGTCCCCTGCTCCAGAGTCAGTCTCCCAGGCTGCGCCCTTCGGAGCGTTACTCACCCTTGGGGCGGGTTCTTGTCCAGCCACCCAGCTTTGATGATGGGTAAGAGCTGGGCGGGGGCGTCCAACCCCTCTGTGCTGCCGCTGTGCATGCTGGAGCTGCGGGAGGAGACGGTGCCGCTGGACTGCAGGGTGCTCAAGCCATAGTCATTCCAACAGCTGCTGTCGCTGAGGGCAGGAGCAAAGGGGGAGATGCGGTTAGGAGCGGCCCATTAACCAGGCAGTTGTGACTTGCCCACCACCCTCCGCTCTCCGGGTTTGCCTATCTCCTCTCCATACCAGTAGCCCTAGGATCAGTGTCTGAGATAGAGAAGAACCCTCCTTCCCCCTAATGGGCAGGGCTGGCTAAAGCCAGGTGCAAGCAGAGCACTTCACACTCTTGCCCCAGCGATCACCCCTCATCCGAAATGCAAAAAAGCCTGTTTGTCAGGCACAGACTTTGCCCGCATTCCTTGTCCTTGGGATAATGTATTACCCTGAGCCCAGGGTCTGGTTTAAAGCAGCAGTGCTGGTGGGGGGCAGGGATAGGACTTAGTGTGTGTGCAGGAGTTGTACGATGACCCGCGCAGTGGGGGCCCTGATCCCGAATGGGGTCTCTGTATACTACTGGACATGAATCTGAAACAAGCGTCACCAGGCTTCCCCTCCTGGATAAGCCAAGCCCAGGGAACAGCAACCACAGGCAGGGTAAGTAATGCGAGATGGGGCTGGAATTTCACAACACTTCCCAAGGAGAACTGGGGCTGGTTGGGCACCAGAGGATCTCTCAGCGGAGAAGTCTCTGGGGTATGGCTCCTCCTTTCCAGCAGCGGGTGCAGCAAAGGGGTCAGCTTGAGGCCAGGGGCGAGTGAGCCTGGACACACGTGGGATCAAGCAGGGGCCAAATCCATCCCTGATGTCACTCTGTGACTTCATTGGCTGGAGCTGGTACAAAGAGCCAGGCCCGCTCTCTAAAGCGAGGACAGGAGCACAGGGAGGATTTGCAAAGAACATCTGGGAGCCATTCAGAGCCACCACAACAGACCTCACAGAGAGGGAAGGAAGGAGAGAGACAGAGCCCAGCCCTGTGGGTTCGTCTGGCATTTGCGGCGGAGACCACAAACCTCATCTCCCTTCCACCCTGCCACAGCCCATCTCCCTGAGGTCCCTCTCCAGGACTAGAGCAAACAGGCTGCTCACCTCCCCCCGCCCAGGTCGCTCCCCCAGAGTAGCTGAGGCAGCTTCTGGTCTTCTGCTGGAATCTAACCATGTGCTCCACTACAGCCGAGGCACATCACCTCCACTTGGGGTCTGTAGTTGGGGTCACAGGTGCCGATTTCGTCCCCCACTTTGCCCCAGGCCCTGCCCTCACTCCACCCCTTCCCCCAAGGCACCACCCTGCTTTTCCCACCCCTGCCCTGCCTCTTCTTGCCCCATTCTGCCCCCTCCCCTGAGTGCCTCCCACCCTCACTCCTCCCCCCTGTACCTCCTGCACGCTGCTAAACAGCTGATCCACGGCAGGTGGGAGGCACTGGGAGGGAGGGGAAGGTGCTGATTGGCAGAGCCGCCGGCAGGCGGGAGGCGCTGGGGGGAGGGAGAGGAGCTGATAGGGGGGCTGCCGGTGGGTGCAGAGCACCCACCATTTTTTTCCCATGGGTGCTCCAGCCCCGGAACAACCACGGAGTCCACACCTATGGTTGGGGCTGATGATTAATTACCAGGAGAGGGGTCTGCAAATCAAAGTGACAGCAGCCTGTCACCCGAGACAAGCACAAAACCAGCCAATTTCTTCCCCTCTCCGCCCGAGACTTTGATAGAAAAATGGCAATTGCTTACAGCTCTATGGGCCTTCCCGGCTCTCCAAAGCCCCTCACCCCAAGCAGTGTTCCTGACAGCCCAGTAAGGGAGCTGAGCCACGATGTCCACTAAGGACCAGGCTCTTTCCGGTCGACCTTAAATGGAAGAGGCTCAGAATTCCTTGCGCCGGACCCTGAAATGCTCTGCTTATGCACAGGACACAGGCAGTGGTAGGGGAAAAAAATCACTCCCTGCCCCCAAAGGGCCCTCGCACTGCCCAGAAGGGGTCTGTGCTCTCCCTGGACCATACAGGTCTTGATCCGTTGCTGAGGCTGCCGACGAGGGGACAGCCACTGCGGTGGGTTTGGAAGTTCCTGCCCTAGAGGCAGGGCCGGATGAAGGTTCTGAGGGACCGAAGGGTCTGAGGGAAAGGCCAAAGTACGAATGACATACTGCAACCAAAATGATGAAGTCATCAAACATTTCTCTACATACACTGGGCGGTGCCGGGCTCAGGCGATCAGCCCAGGGCAGCACGGGGCTCAGGTGGACAGCCCCAGTGCCAGGCGCCGTGGGGCTCAGCAGTCAGTCCAGGGCACGAGGCTCAGGTGAGCAGCAAAGCCAAGTGGCTTGGGACAGCCCCGTGCAGGGTGCAGGATGTCTCAGGTGAGCAGCAACAGCAGGCGGCTCAGGACAGCCCCGTACGGCATCCTGCTTGCACTTGGGGGGAGGGATAGCTCAGTGATTTGAGCATTGGCCTGCTAAACCCATGGTTGTGAGTTCAATCCTTGAGGGGGCTGCTTAAGGATCTGGGGCAAAAAATCTATCTGGGGATTGGTCCTGCTTTGAGCAGGAGGTTGGACTAGATACCTCCTGAGGTCCCTTCCAACCCTGATATTCTATGATACTTAGGAGGAAGGCAGCCTAGGAGAAGGACAGCATAGCATCCCTCCTGCTATCTCTTACTCAGAAGTATCTGTTGAAGAATTGAGTGGGGTGCATGTCTGTATGAAGGTGAACACTGCAACAGTCCCCATCCTGCTCACCTCTTTCCACCTTGTGCTTCTACCCTCAGCTGCACACTGCAAAGCCAAACCCTGCAGGTGTTTCCCCCAAGCTATGGTCTCTACATAG
The DNA here is from genome assembly GCF_013100865.1 of Trachemys scripta elegans. Lineage (NCBI taxonomy): Eukaryota > Metazoa > Chordata > Testudines > Emydidae > Trachemys > Trachemys scripta. The sequence continues at coordinate 347,047,083 of NC_048298.1, read as the reverse complement.
CCTGTCTCGCTCTGACTGCAGTCTGGAAGGCAGCCAGCTTTGATTATGTAAGAGAAAACCACTCAGGTGTAAAATCCACTGAAGAAGAGGAAGTAGGAGTGGGGAAATGACATTGGGTGGCCTTGTATGTTAGGCTGTCTTGCTCTGAAAGCTGCCTCCCTGGCTGAGAACAATGACTTACTGTTTTGACATTGAACCCAAATATTAGTTGTGGGATGATACCCAGTTTGTGTAGTTAATTGCTCTGCCCAATTCGAATAATAGAATAGAATCGTAGGACTGGAAGGGACCTCGAGAGGTCATCTAGTCCGGTCCCCTGCACTCATGGAAGGACTAAGTATTGTCTATTCTAGAATGTGTGATCAGCAGCTCTGACATGAGGTTTTTAAAGCAACAGCCCCCTACGGTTTGCATTTGTTTGTTTTAAGCTTTCTGTAAGAAAAAGGTAACAGCTTTTGAGGTGACAATGATTTAGTTGCTGTTGGTCCTGCTTTGAGCAGGGGGTTGGACTAGATACCTCCTGAGGTCTCTTCCAACCCTAATCTTCTATGATTCTATGACACAGAACTTTAGATGGTTGCCCAGTCATAATATTTAGCACTTCTGTACTATGTTAGCTCTTCAAAATCATTGTACAAACATTAAACAAACTTAATCTAAAGCCTTTCAGCTTTTGAATGACTAGGAGTTGACACAACAGAGCTATTCCCTGTTGTGTTCTCTGCCCCCCTGAACAAATAGACTTCACTGAAAATCAGCATCTTAAAAGAACCATTCGGGATCTTTCAAAAGAACAGTCCAACCAAGGCTGCTGTAGTGACACCCTTGTTACATCAGGTCTGGTGTTTGTTTAAGGCTGGTGTAGAATGTAGGGAGAGCTTCCTGTTTTATTTGCATGTGTAAATCAAGCAGACCTTGCTTATTTTTTCCCTTTAAAGTGCTCAGAGTTTAGGGGAGGAAAGTGAATGAGATTCTGCTTATACCATGTGTGAAAAAGCAGAAGGGACCAAAATCTACTCTTGTGCAAAAATCTGTTCTCCCTGAAGTCAATAAGGCTACACAGTTGTGACTGTCAGCAGGAATTGGCCTGTGATCTCATTCCCTTCTCGAATCACATTCCACGCTTACCCAACGTTTTCCACTCTGGAAAGAAGTTAGTTTGAGTTGGGGCAGAAAAATGAGGACTCACTTCAGGTTAATTTAGCTTTAAGTTTTTGGAACGAAACTCAAAAGAAATCAAATGTGAGGTACTTTTATGATGGATTGAACTGCTAGAGAACCAGCAAATGGACAGAACCTGCCTTTTGCCTATTCAGCCAGCCTTTCTATCTTAGCCTGCTACAATGTGGATTGCTCCCCATCCTGTAAAAAAACCCTCTATTGTGGGTCTAACAATACTGCCTCTTCCCCCTGCCACCCCCTTGCCTTGCCCCCACACAGGCATTCACCGGTTGTCCAGAAACTGGACCCAGCACACACAGTGTGGACCCAGGAGCTGCCTGCCAGCCTCAGCAGAGGAGAGGGACAGAGGGAACCTCTTTCTTCCCTGACAGCTAAGCAGAGCTCCGGAGAAATTGGGTTGGGAGTGCTGGGCGGGGGGGGGGCAATGCCTGCCCGAACTACACCCACGGCTGGCGCGGGTTCCCGTGGTAACCGGATTTTTAGTGTCCGGTCACCAGTGTTAACCGGATCCCTGGCAATGTGTTCCTGCAGTGCAGGGAGACCGGCTGGGAGCTCCTTCCAAGCCACGGGGGCTGCTTTGCCTTTCCTGCTGGCAGGAGCGCTCCAGCTGGGCTGCATGAGCAAGCTCCCCCCTTGTCCGGCCCCGGCGCCCCCTGCCTGGCCAGTAGGGCCTAAAAAATAAGAGGACCTAAGGCTATAACCTTATTAGCCTAATGGTTCCAGCCAGCTTCCCGCAGGCCTGGATCACCCAACAGCCCTTGAGCACTGTCTGGGCATGGGCCTGAATCAGTGAGCTGGCCACAAACATCTCCTTCACCCACTGCCAATCAGCCACTGGCGTGTGGGCTAGTACCCCTCGGCAATGGCTTCTGCGCTGATCGAACTAGAGAGCAGCTAGTCTCCTGCAGGCTGCAGCGTCCCCCCCCCCCATGTGTGTCCCCCCAACAGCAATGGCACAGGGCGGGCTGGGTGCATTAGCACATGCAGGCAGAGAGCTTTAAAGCTGCGTAACCTAGTTTGGCAAGTTCAGTGAAACGCACTGACCGGAGAATACGGATCTTTCCAAGACTCGAGCTCCAGTCAACAACACACCGCAAACAGCTAGCGCGGAGGGGGCGGGGGGCATTAGTCAGATGCCTCCCACAAACACAGGAACTTGCCTCCCTCCTCCTTCCCCCACACCCTCGAGTGTCACACACACCACTGAGTTCCAGAGACGCGTACACCCAAAGCCCAGCATCACAACTAGCTACTGGGGGCCTGATCCAAAGTCCTGGGAAGTCAAGGGACAGATTCCCACTGACTTCAGTGGGGCTTTGCAGGACACCCTCTCCCTTTAATGGACCAGCCCAGCAACCTGAATCCGGACTTCTAAATCCAGATCCAAACCTCGCAGCTCAGGCTCATGTCTAGACGAACGTGGAACACATGGACAGATACCCCAACAGGTTTCACTCTGGGGAATTATTTCCTTCTCTGTAGATGCTTAGCCAAAGTGACACAAAGTATCTATAATTACAGAGAACACCCAGAAATTGTTTCACCGCTAAATGAATCCGGCAAATAAATGAATTGGTCTTTCATTATGTGAAATTGCTCTCAGTTGCTCATTAAGACCACAAATTACTTGGGCGATGGGAAATTATTTTACTGCTCTTAGTGATTCCTGTTCTTTTTACTGCTCTTAGTGATTCCCCCTGCTCACTGCATATAACTAAGCAATCTTCTCCTTTGGCTGTGGTTTTCAGAGCGGCAGTGTGGCCTGGGGGCAGGACAGCTGAGTTCTATTCCCGTCACTGGCCGGCGGCGTGGCCTAAAACAAGCCACATTGCTCCTCTGCAAAGCACTTGGGGACAGAGCAGGGGATTGAACCTAGGTCTCTGGCGAGCACCCTAACCACTGAGCCCATACTCCCCCTAAGGAAAGGGACAGGGTTAGACAACAGACACTGATTGTTTACCGGGGTCCATTTGCCTGGCACAATGTGGACACACAGTATAGGATGGCTGCCCCCACCCATCTGGCATTAGCATTCAGGCCCATACAGATAGACGATGCTTTCCCCCCGTGCAGGCCTCCTTTGAGCCCCATTCACTCGGGAGCAGGTTAGCAGCACGCAAACAAGAGAGCTTTCCATGGCGAAGACGGCTTTTTTGCAATATTGACCCAAGTCTAGTAAGACTTCGGGGGCCAACACAGAAGCTAGTGTGTCCTAGGGCTTTTCTACACAGGGAAACTCAGGCCTCGTCTACATGACAAAGTCAGATCGACGCAAGGCACCTTATGTCGGCCTAGTTATGTGTGTCTACACTTCAATTAGTATCCCACTGACAGGAGCGCCCTGTTACACTGCCATAGTAACACCACCTCTCTGAGCAGTGTACAGTCCCAGTTGATGCACTTAGCTCAACGCAGTGCATGCGTAGATACTGCATTCCTTATGTTGACCCTAACTGTCCTCCAGCAGCTGTCCCACAATGCCCAGTGCTGACCGCTCTGGTCACCATTGTGAACTCCGCTGCCTTGGGGGTCACGGAAACCGGAAGCTCTCCTCCCTTTTCAAGCCCCGCGCATTTTTGAAATTCCTTTTCCTGGTGGCCCGGTTTGGCGAGCACACCTAGCAGTTCTCCGCTGTTGAGTAAGCTGCAGACGCGCTCCTGCTGGGCGTGGACAGGAGATACTGGCTCTCCTGGGCCTGTGTGGAGAAGAGGCTGTGCAGGCACAGCTGCGAACCAGCCATAGAAACGTCGACATCTATGGGCAGATTGCTCGGGGGATGCAGGAGAAGGGGTGGAACAGGGCCCAGCTGCAGTGCCCCGGGAAAGCCAAGGAGCTGCGGCAGGCAGACCAGAAGGCCAAGGAGGCCAACAATCGATCGGGTGCTGAGGCGCAGCCCTGCCATGTTTACATCTCCGAGGAGCCCAAGCCAGAGGCCCGTGCCAAGAACGTGCCCATGCAAGGAGGAGGAAGTGGTGGGCGAGGAAGGGGAAGAGGAGTATGGGGAACAGGCGACTGCGGGATCCAGCCACACAGAGAGCCAGGGCCTGGTTTTGACTCCACCGCAGTCCAGCCAGTCCCCCCAGTCGAGCACGGGCGAGCTCAATACAGGGGTACGTGTGTAGATAAATTTTCAATTACAAGGAGAGCCCCTCCCCCCAAAAGCAGCAGGACACATCTTCTGACTTATTAATTTACTTGTGCTAGGAGAGGTAGTGATACTACCAAGAGAGGCAGAATTGCTATCTGCTTTTCATTCCCCTCTGGATGGGGGAGGGGAGGCCATGCAGAGCCTTTTCTTTATGTGCACAGAGAGAGCTCAATGAAACCTCCATGGAGGTACTCTGCAATCCTCTGCTGAAGGTTTCTAGAGAGCGCTGCCTTATTTCTTCCTCCACGGTAGGACACTTTCCCACGAGGCCCAGCAATAACTTCAGCAGGCACCATTGGTGTGCACAGGCTAGCAGCACACGGGCGCGGGCGGCTTTGGGGCGGCAGCATCATAGAGTCATAGACTTTAAGATCAGAAGGGACCATCATGATCATCTAGTCTGACCTCCTGCACAACGCAGGCCACAGAATCTCACCCACCCACTCCTGTAACAACCCCCTGACCTATGTCTGAGTTATTGATGTCCTCAAATCGTGGTTTAAAAACTTCAAGGTGCAGAGAATCATCCAGCAAGTGACCCGTGCCCCACGCTGCAGAAGAAGACGAAAACCCCCCAGAGCCTCTGCCAATCTGCCCTGGAGGAAAATTCCTTCCCAACCCCAAATATGGCGATCAGCTAAACCCTGAGCATGTGGACAAGACTCACCAGCCAGACACCCAGGAAAGAATCAGCTGTGCTCTCTCTGCCTTTGTGGCCTTCAGGAGTGAGATAACAGCTGAAACCACCAATGCCTGAGGGAAACAGTGCCAGTATTCAGTGCTATTTCCCAATACCGCTGCAATCATGCAACTGAGCAATTCCCGCCTCATTTCCCCAGCTCTTGGTGGGCCGTACTCACCAGGGCTCCTGCTGTGACTGGAAATCCCAAGCAGAAGTGAGACTGTAGTGCTTAAAGCTTTAGGGGAGTGAGTTCGGCATCTTAAGTTTCATTTTCTGTAGTGATCACGCTGGCAATGCTACCTCTGTGTGTTTTCTCTTCAGCTGCTGCCATTGCGGCCTTCAGGGTCTGCCCCTCCACACCCGTGGAACGCCCGAGCCAGATGAGGAGGAGAAAGAAGAGGACTCGGGATGACATGTTCAGTGAGACCCTACCAGCCGTGAGCACAGGGCCTGGAGGATGAACACGGTGGACAGCCTGGAGAAGCGGAGAATGCAGAGGAGAAAGGCCCAGGAGTCCCCGCAGGAAACGGAGAGTGGGAGGCACCAAGACACAATGGGGCTTCTCAGGCAGCACACACAGATGCTGCAGACCCTGCTGGACCTGCAGGTTCCACAGTCCCAGGCTCACCTCCCTCTGCAGCCTGTTGAGAACTCACTATCGGGACCTCCCTGTGCCCTCCCTCCACAGTCACACGGCATCAGGGGTCGGCGCACTACCGGCCATCCAACATCTTGACAGACGAAAGGAAACATGACGAAGCCAGTCCGTCAATGGTGTGGGAGAAGAGCCCAATGCACGAGCGGCAAACCTTCCCACAGCGGCTACAGCTCCACTCGTCGGATGGAGCTTGGAGCACACTCTGCTTCCTGATGGCTCTCCGTGACGACTGCACCAGCCTTGATGTGGCTTCTCCCGACGGAGCGGCTGTGGGCGAGGCTCTCCCAGTTGTCAGGGGGATGCTGAATTTCTTGAGACCTTGCCTGACCTTGTTGCAGTACCAGAGCTTTGGCCTTCCTCTGCGTCGCAGGCAGGTCTTGAGTTGGCCGTACAGCAGTGCCTTCAGCAGACGATCTAGAGGCTTGTAGGGACCCATTCCACGCGTCCCAGCCAGCGAAGCCTGCGAGCGCCCAGCGTAGTCTGCACAGACTGTAGGCTGGTTCTCTCTAGGATCTCATTATTGATGATCTGTTGGTCCCAAGTGACTCCAAGGATTTTTCTGAGATTGGAAGCTGTTCAATCTCCACTCCTGTGACCCAGCTTTCACAGCCGTAAGGGAGGGGACCGAGGCCACCAGCCTGATATTCAGGGCCAGCAGCTTGTTGTTCCAGACACGTGAGGTAAGTTTGCCAAAGGTGACAGAGGCTTTGTAGATTCTGGCATCAAGTTCTCTATCCAGGCTAAGTGAGCGGGTTAGAGTTGAGCCAAAAGAGCAGAAGCGATCCACGTTATCCGGCGCTTCATTACCGACGTAGATTTTAGGTGGGATGTTGGTGCCCTGTGACACGACAACTGGTTTCTTGATACTGATTACCAGGCCGAACTTGATACATGCCTCAGAGAACTTATTCGTCATGATCTGCAATTCATCAGGTGAGTTAGAGACGAATGCAGCATCATCTGCAAAGAGCAGATCCCGAACAGCGACTTGGGTGACAGGCCTTCTGCTTTGGAAAAAGCTGCCGTCCATCCTCGATTCAATTAGTACGCCAGACTGATCGTTTCCAAAAGCATACTTAAGAAGAATAGAGAAGAAGATGCCGAAGCCGGTTGGCGCTAAGACGCAGCCTTGCTTCTGCTAAACTCAGACGATGGTTCATTTTCATACTGGATAGTTGCTTTCATTCCCTCCTGGAACTCCTTACATAGGGAAAGCAGTTTTTGTGGACAGCCAATTTTCGACAGGATATTGTATAGACCATTCCTGCTAACCATGTCCAAGGTCTTTTGTAGGTCAATGAATGCTACGTAGAGAGGTGCCTGTTGTTCATGGCTTTTTTCTTGCAACAAGCGCATTGTGAAGGACGTTGGGGGGGGGGGACATTAAAGACAATCACAGCTTCACATACACTGAGCTGTGAAGGCCACGGTTTCCCCTTCATAAGTTCTGTTCTCTTGTTTTATGAAGTTTTATTAAGTTTTTAATGTATTTGTTTTAAAATTGCACTTTTTTTGGCACCGATTTTGTTACAGAATAAAATTCTACTATTTGGAACATAATTCATCTTTACTAGTCCGCTGCTGAGTGCTCCGCAGTTCTGAAAGCAACCAGTTACCTGTTACTGCACAGTATGACACAACTCACAGGATCATTCACAAACAAAATTAACAGGTGCACTGACAATGTTATATTCCTACATATACAGCAATCACTGTACGATTCCTACCAGGCCACAAAAAGGGCAGGGCCAGGCAGGACACACTACTACAACACACACTGCTCTGGCTCACTGTTAAAGGGGTCTTGCAAAGCCTCCCTGAGCCATATAGCTCCGCACTGAGCTCTTCTAATAGCCCTTGTAACTGGCTGTTCAAAGTCAACAGACAGCTGCTCCACCTCTGCCCTCTACCCTGATGGAAACTTTTCCCGCTTTGCTTCACAGATATTATGCAGGACACAGCAGGCAGCTAGAACTATTGGGATCTTTTTCTTGCTGAGGTCCAATCTTGTGATTAAACAACGCCAGCGACCCTTCAAACAACCAAAAGCACATTCGACTGTCATTCTGCACCTGTTGAGCCAGTAGCTGAATCATTCCTTGGTGCTGTCAAGGTACAGCTTCATGAGCCAAAAAAGCAAAGGGTAGGCTGGGTCCCCCAGGATCACCATTGACTTTTCACCATTCCCAGTGGTAATCCACCGGATGGGAAAGAAAACCCCTGGTTGTAGCTTTCTGAACAGGCCCGTGTTCTTAAAAATGCGAGCGTCATACACCTTCCCTGGTCGTCCAACACTGACATCCCTGGTGATCTACCAGCGCTTGCATAATCATGGAAAAGTAGCCCTTTCTGTTCGTCTACTCAGTGGCAAGGTGGTCGGGTCCTATAATAGGAATATGCGTGCCCTCTATCGCTCCACCACAGTTCGGGATCGTTAGGTGCAAGGCCATCCACTATGTCCTGCACATTGTCCAGAGTCAAGAGTCCTGCGTGGCAGGAGGCATATAATGGCCCTGCACACTTGCATGACAACGGTCCTTACGGTGGATTTCCCAACTCCAAATTGCTTCCTGACTGACCAGTAGCAATCTGGTATTGCAAGTTCCCACCGTGCAATCACCACTCGCTTCTCCGCTGTCAATGCAGCTCTTATTTTGGTGCCCCTGTGCTGGCGGGCTGGCGCGTGTTTGGCACAGAGATCCAGGAATGTAGCTTTGCGCATCTGAAAGTTCAGCAATCACTGCTTGTCATCCCAAACCTGCATTACAACCAGGGCCGGCTCCAGGCATCAGCTTACCAAGCAGGTGCTTGGGGCGGCCACTTCAGAGAGGGGCGGCACGTCCAGCTGTTCGGCGGCAATTCGGCGGATGGTCCCTCACTCCCGCTCAGAGCAAAGGACCTCCCGCCAATTGCCGCCACAGATCGCGATCACGGCTTTTTTTTGTTTGTTTTTGTTTGTTTGGCTGCTTGGGGCGGCCAAAACCCTGGAGCCGGCCCTGATTACAATGAGATCCCACCAGTCAGGGCCTGTTTCCCAGACCCAGAAGCAGCACTCCACCACCTGCAGCTGCTCCAGGAATGCCCCCAACAACCTTGAATTGATTCTCGTTATGTGCCACAGCCATCTGCCGTCCAAGAAATCGTCATGTTCCCCACTCGTTTGGTTCTTCTTGCAGCTCTATACACACTCCAGGATCGTGCGCCCGGTGCTTGCAACGCTCATGACAATAGTGCAGAGCTGTGCAGGCTCCTTACTTCTGTCAGAAATGGCAGACAGCAAGGAGGGTCCTGCGGGTTTGTGGGTTTTGCAGAAAGGTGCAAAAATTATGGAATACAGACAGGGCCAGCTCTAGGTTTTTTGACGCCCCAAGCAAAAAAGATTTTGGCCGCCCCCCCTCCCCCTTTTTTTGGCTTGTACACATGATTATTGGGGCAATAATCGCAGAATATAATCACACATCAGCATGTTTAGTTGACTCTGTTGCTGCAAATTTCAGAGCAGAAAGTCCAAGGAAAATCTTTAGCTCCTCTTTGAGCTGAAATAAAACAGGGAAATTAGTCAAACGGATCTTGGGAGATGCACGCAGGCTGATACGAACATCTAGGTAAATCAAAACTGTTAAAACTCAGTGATCTTTCACTTGTTAAAGAACATGTGTCGCTTACTCTGAAGGGAAAAAAAAGGAAAAAGGCTCATAAAAAAATTAATTGCGCCAGGAAAAAAAAATCAAACTCCCCCAAGGAACAGGAAGTGAGATACTTTATTACTATACGTTGATCTGTCAATGCCACTCATGGAAAGTCTGAGCAATCAAGCTGCAGCAAGCATATTATGGTTACAGATATCTAACCAATGTTGAAATTAGTCAAGTTGAAAAGTTCAGCAGCGAATGGCTGCAGGGACGCCTGCCGCCATACCTCTTTCTGCTGTCAGCATGTGAGAGGAGTCCAGGCTTGGAAACAAGGCTGAAATTGACCATGTGCCAAGAAGCAGAGTTGAGCAAGGAAAACCCACAGTAACGTTCAACCTTAAACCGCAAAGGAAAAAAAGGAAAAAGGGGGGGGGGAGAGAGAATAAGAAGGCGAAGGGGTGGCTGACTGTGCTGCTGAGCTGGGAGTGTGTGTGTGTGTGTGGGGAGGACATTAGCCAGGTCCAGCCTCTGCTAGAGCCATGGAGAGCCTGGTCCTATCCTGTGTCCTTTATCCAGGTGATGGGAATATCAGTGAGGCAAAGGCCTGTCCAAAAAGGCTCTGCGGAGGAGCGGAGCAGCAGCTAGGGCCACCTGGGAAAGCTCTGGGGGAAGCGGAGAGAAGCAACGGCAGCCAGCAGCAGCCCGGCTCCATGGAAGGGAGCGCATCAGCTGGGGAAGAGGAGTTGGGGTGAGGAAAGCGCCGCGCTCCCTTTGCAAGCTCCCTGCGGTTTCAGCTCCTCCTTGTGCTTCAGTTTGCCCGGGGTGGGGGCCCGGAGCAGCCTCCTCCTGCAGCCCGGGTGGTGAAGAGCCAGTGGGAGATTAACAAGGCACGTCCGAGTCCGAGGCAGGAGGAGGCGACATCGCCAGGCCGCCGCCTGGCACTTACTGTCCACAGACTGGAGCGCAGCCCTGGAGCCCACAGCAGCTGGTCTTGGAGGAGCCGGACCTGGTAATTGTGTCCGGCCGGCGGATCCGAGCCCACAAGTCGGTGCTGGTGGCCAAGAGCGACTATTTCCCGCGTGCTCATCCCCGGACATCCTGCGGGTGAAGGGGGTGAGCCTCGGGGCGCTGCGCCTGCTCATCGACACGGCCGGCATGGGCGACGTCCGCCACGACAACCCGGCCGAGGTGGTGAACGGCGCCCGCGTGCTGCAGATGCCCTGCGCCCTGCACTGCGCGGCTGAGGCCATGCGGGCCCGGCTGCGCCTCCACAACTGCTACCAGCTACTGTGCCGCCCCGGGCAATGTGCCGCCCCAAGCAGGTGCTTGTTTTGCTGGTGCCTAGAGCCGGTCCTGGATACTGATACCGTTATGGGTTGGAGACAGTTGCAAACTGGGAAGTTGACCCCATGCTCCCAGTCACTGCTGTGCGACTCATTTCAGTCCCATCAGGCATTGCCAAAACTTCCCAAAAGACAGAGCGCTGGATGGTGGCAAGTTGCACAGTGGGATACAAGCACTCAGAGCGAGTACGTACTCCAGCGAAACAAGAGCCAAGTAGGCACACTCACAAACAGTGTACTGACTGCAGTGGCTGTCTGCTGACGGAACTGGAGTCAACGTAAGTTTATGGCGTAGTGTAGATGTGGCCTCAGCAAAGTTCATTCAAATTAACTAAAGGTGTGAATTTAAAGCAGATCGGTTAAACGGCATTAAATCCTTGTGCGGGTGCTCTTACTCTGATTTAAAGTGACTTTAATTCGGTTTAGCTGAATTCACTTCCAAAGTGAATTAAACGGAACCAAATTAAAGAGAACAGGAGAGCTAACAAGTTCGGTAGCAAGGACAAGCAAGCTGTTTTGGTCTCTCTTGGCTGGTCTCAGTACTAGAAGAGATCCGCGCTGCAACAGGCTTCCCCCTCCCCCTCCTTCTGGCTCCCGTCTGCTCCCAAGGCTCCTACACTCAATCTCCTCCCACCATCACCGGAGGCTTGCGTACCCTCCCCTTCTCCTGCAGTGCCCAGCACCCCCACAGACAGACCAGATGTCCCGATTTTATAAGGACAGTCCCGATTTTGGAGGCTTTTTCTTATATAGGCTCCTATTACCCCCACCCCCGTCCCGATCTTTTACAGTTGCTATCTGGTCACCCTAGGCAGAGCCCAATCCTCGCCCCTACCTCTCTGCTGCAGGCCACATACTACAGGGACTCCACAAGGAGGCAGCCCGACCATCCAGGCCTCTCCAGTTTGCTAGTCCCCCCGGGCCAGGCCTGGGAAGGGAGGCAGGACAAGAGAACAGCACACAGCAGGCAGCACTTAGCTGTTTGCAGGTTTCAGGGAGCAGGGAGGCTCCCTTCGAACACCAGCCAGGGCTTCTGCTGCCCCTCTGGTCAGGTCTGCTGAATGGGCAGCCAGTGGCCTGAGCCTGCCTGGGAGGGAGGGATGTGTGGAGAGGGGAGGGTGACTGGCTCTGAGCTGCTCAGGGTTAGGGGAGTCTGCAGAGGCCTGCACAGCGGCGGACGCCGTGGCGATCCCTGTGCTAGGACAGGCCGAAGCCAGGCCGGGTCCTTTGAGTAAAATCAAATGCAAAAAGGGCCAGATCCTGCTCTCAGCGATGCCAGGGTAAATCCAGAGTCGCGACACTCCCTTCAGAGGGGTGGCTCCGGATTTAGAACGGCATCTGGCCCAAAGTAATGCGTATAACAAGCTCGCGTGAGAAACGAGGTGCTTTTAAGTAGCCAAGGATCTGCCGGCCCAGGCTAGATCTCCTAGGGCCTGCATGTGTAATGCTCGGCACTGCCTCCCTTCGGAGGCTGCTGTCAGCCACCTGACCGGTCCCGCGCTGGCTCCATCATTCACCACAGCAGGGGGGAAAACACATGCACGCGGGGGGGAGTAGGAGCAAGAGGAGGGGTCCCTACTTGGCAGCCGGCTGGTCGTAATAGTCTTCAATGAGCTCGTCCTCGCTGAACAGGCTGTTGACTCGCTCCGAGCGCAGCCGCCCCCTCATGGTCTCGGCATCGTCCTGCAGAGACAGAGACAGGGAGGGTGATGCGGAGCAGAGACAGAGACAGGGAGGGTGACGTGGAGCAGCCCTTCCTGTTTCTAGTTCCCTGCTGTCAGCAGGGCTGGCCGGGATGAAGCAGTCCCGCACCCCTGCGTGCTCTGCCCACATTGCAGCTCATGCAGACAGACCTGCGCTTGCATGAGCACCTCGCTAACTCGGGTCCCAACTGCAGCACCGATCCGCCTCCTGTGTCATTACCCTGGGTTCCTCCAAGCGGGCTTGTGCGGCCACGCCGAAGCCTGCGTTGCCGCGGCGTCACTGCCATTGCTACGTGAGCTTGTTAGAACAAAGGCCATATACTCGCCTATTATCCCAGCTGTTCCCCATGGCTATAAACTCCCTTTCCCATATATGAACATATAGCACGACAATCAATCAAAAAGGCTCAACAAATGTATCCTATTTACAGCCCCAACAGATGTATTCTATTTACCCCTAAAAAGGAATTTAAAAATTCCTTTGGTCAGCAGAATGTATGCACGTTAAGTCATTTGTTAATGGGTATAAAAAGGCTTGCTCTACGCTTGTAAGGTGTGCTCCTCCCTCTGGCATGAGTCGAGGGGGACACCCGCTCAGCTGACTGATCAATAAAGAACTTGAAGCCGTCTTCTAGACTCCCGTGCCTCCTTGGGGTAATTGGGCAGCTCCAGGGGGAAACGAGCCCATTTGGCTAACAAGCTGGCTAGAGTAACGTGAGCTCAGGTACGTCTACACGCGCTGCGCTCACGCCCCGCAATGGCAGTGTAGACACACCACGTATCAGAGCAGAGCAGTAAAGAGAAACTGGGAAACGCCAGAGGTCCGGCTGATGGGTTAGGCTGAGTCCTCTGGGGGGACTACCAAGCTCAAAGGGGGATGGACAGGGAGGAGACGGGGCCATTGTGAGCACAAACCCCACCCCCCCACGGCACATTTGCACGGACACGCCCCTCCCAGCCAGCTCCTCAAACACACAACGTGGGGAACGTCCTCAGCGCGGCCAGGATCCACTCAGAGGGAGAGACAGTGCACGCCAGGGGTTCACACGTCGCCTCCGGGAGTGACTCAGATTTACTTCCTTCATTGGTGTGAATTTGGGGCTAAGAAAAAGCCAGGCCTGGTAGAGGCAGAGGATGTACAAGCTGACCTGCAGCCCCTCTGCTATGCCAGTCCTGGGTCCCCACCCAGCTTTGCCAATACTCACCAATCCCAACTTGCAGCGCCCCCTGCTATTCCGGCCCTGGACCTCTCTCAGACAGAGAAGGCCAGTCGTGCTAGACTGTGATTACAGGCGGTGATGGGTCTAGCTGGAGACCAAACTCACAGCACATGATTCCTGAACCCAAGCCCCTGGAGAGGAAAGGCCAGTGCCTGTAACTGATGGCCCCACTCCAACGTCCTAGCTCTTCTGCCCGCCCCACGCCTCTCCCCAGCCTCAGAAGAGCATGCACCGCCCTCACAGTACAGGGAAGTGCAGCCGGAGATAGCTGTCAAAATTGCTGCGTTGGGCTTTGGTGAAAAGTTCTGCATTTCCTCTCTGACGGAGACACAGACGCACACAAGCAGTCCCCTCAGCACAAATGCCCACACCCCACCACCACAAACTGATGATCACTACACCAGAGGCAGCTCACACTGAATCAAGGGTGCATTTATTCAGGAACCTAGGCCCAGATCCTCAGGGGTTTTTAGGCTCCTCTCACTGTCACCGGCTCTGGGAGCCTGGCACCCCTCAGCACTGCCTCTGATTTGCAACTCGAGAGCCCCTGGGGCTGGCATTAGAACAGACAGAATTGAAACGTGTCTCTATGAATCAGCTGTGGCCAGTCAAAGGTAGAGCTGGGCCTCATGGTCTCTAGGGTCACCCCCGAAAGCAGCATTTCTGCTCTCATGTCCCAACAGCAACCCAAGCCCCTTCAAGTCCTAACTCACCCAGTCAGTGGCAGGAGTGTTAGACAGGTATTATCCCCTGTACCACAGAAAAACTGGGTAACAATGTTCTGCCTCCCTCAACTCCCCCTACAGTTTCAATTAGATGCAGCGTTCTTCTTTGCTTCCTCCCCTAAAGCATTGTGCAGTGTTGCTGTGTGCTGTTAAAAACTGCTGCGTTCCACGCCAGACTTGGTTGCATTTCAGCAGTGAGCGTCCGAGCCCTGGACACTCTCTGGTCCTTTGGAATGAATGCCATGGTATGAAGTTAATGGGATCATCTGACTTTTCCACCCCACCCCTCCTTTCCAAACAACATTGGGGCTATTTTCTCTCTTCTTGTCTTTTAAAATGGAAGACAGGACAGACAGACCGACCCGCTGAGAGAGCCAAAAAGCCCGGACACTGCGCTGTATTATGAGCCAACCTTGTCACTCATTTCTCCTGCGGTAGCTGCCAATTCCTCCTCCCACGGGGGTTCTTCATAGTCAGAGTCGTCTGTGAAGAGACACAAAGGGAGGCTGAGAAACATTGTTCATTCTAAAGGGGGTTCAGGGAGCATGCACCCCGAGATTGCTGTGCTCCTGTCAACCACTTTCTTGTGCCTGCTCCTGCACCCAGCCAGGCAGCAACACAGCTCTCACAGCAAGAGGCAACATTGTCCGGGGGGAGGGCACCGGGGTGGGATTCAGGTGGTTTGGGCTCTGCTAAAGACCCCCTGGGTGACCCTGCCCATGTCACTTCTCCTCTCTGTGCCTCAATTTCTCCATCTGTAAAATGAGGCTAATTTTGTCAAGCACGCTGAGACCCTTCCATGAACAACACTAGGGCTGGGAAAAGGCTTTCTGTGAATGGCTTCTGGAGGTCACACTCTGCAACAGCTGTCATGCAGCACTCTCTGCTCTTTGCTGTCTGGGAGCGCCTTGCTCGTTTCCCCTCTGATTCCCACAGCATCCAGGGGCTTTACACATCCCAAGGTCACAGAAGTGTCGGGCTGGAGGGACCTTTGAGAGGTTATCATTTCCAGCCCCCTGCGCTGAGGCAGGGCCAAGCAAACCTAGACCAGCCCTGACAGAGGTTTCTCCAGCCTGATCTTAAAACTGCCAGTGAGCGGATTCTACAACCTCCTTTGGAAGCCTGTTCCAGAACTTAACTATCCTGTGAGAAAGCTTTTCCTAATATCTGACTTAAATCTCCCTTCCTGCAAATTAAGCCCATTGCTTCTTGTCCTACCTTCAGTGGACATGGAGAACAATTGATCCCCATCTCTTTAGAACAGCCCTTAACAGATTTGAAGACTGTTCTCAGGTCCCCCTCAGTTTTCTTTTCTCAAAACTAAACTTGCCCAGTATTTTTAACCTTTCCTCAGCTCAGGTTTTATAAACCTTTGATCATTTTTGTTGCTCTCCTCTGCACTCTCTCCAGTTTGTCTTCATCCTCCCTAGAGTGTGGCACCCAGAACTGGACACAGTTTTCCAGCTGGAGCCTCACCAGTGCTGAGTAGATTGACCTCCTGTGTCTTACGTCCGACACTCCCATTAATACATCATTTGAATCCCTCTCCTAAGAGCCTGAACCTGAAATCGGTGGGCATTTTGTCTGAGGACTGCAGGATTGAAGCCTAAATTAGACATAGCACAGTGAAGGAATGACAGACAGCCGTCACGGAGGCAAGGTTATAGACGGACGAGTCCATGAGAAAGGGTAGTGGTACATCCTGTTGGTTCCTTTTTTTTTTGTTTTTCTCCAGAGGAGTTTGGGTTTCTAGAGTGATTTTGAAAGGAGTTTTTTCTTTGCTAATATGCTGAGCTAGTGTTTGATGGAGCATTGAAGACAGGGCTGGCGCTGCAGGGAGAAATCGCAAGTGGCTGCAGCCCCTGAGTGCCAGCACGAATCGTCCAATGCAATGAATCAAAGGCTCCATTCAGAAACAGGAGGGAGGTAAGAGCCAGGGGAGACAAACAAAATGGGCCATTTATTTAACCTTTATAAAGAACAAGAGCTATAGGAACCAGGGTGCTAATTGCCAGCATTAAACACTGCTATGTGCTCATCCGGATTCCAGAGGCAGGTGTGGCTGCTTTCTGGCCAAGCTAACTACATATGAGGTTATTACAGTATCAAATCTGTCCCTCGGTAAAGCAGCCAGGCCTTGTGTCTCCCCGTACCCCAGCCTCTGAAGGAGGAGAGTTTCTCCTGGGACCTTGGGATACTCGAGGCTGGGAGATAGCCCCCTGATTTATTTCTTTTTGGAACACCCAAAGCAGGAAGCACTATTTAGACTCGAGCATTCGAACAAAAGAGCTGTAAAAACAAGGCCCTGACCACCTGCAGTCTGAAAGACCTTGTGGCTGTCTTTGCACGAGCAGGGGCGCACGTGCCAAATTCCACAGCATGCACTGGCTCCAGCCTCCCGTGCGGTTTCATAGGAGGAATCCCCCTTAATTACCCCTCCTCAGGTGAGTCTACGGAGCAATGCGAGGGGTGACTGCAGCTTTGACAGAGATAAATACAGCAGGGTAGCCGCTGGGGCATGGCCGCCGGCACAGGCTAGTCACCCAGGCACAATCCTGCCCGGGGCCTAGGTACATATTCATGTGGCTATCCTACGCTGCGACCCACGCAGCTATTGCAGAGAGGCTGATGCTTCCCACCCCAGAGGTGGCTGCATTTCAGTGCTTGGTGAGCGATCCCAGTACAGGCAGACTAGAAAGCACTCCGGGGTGACAAGTGATATGGAAATGGAATGTCTCCGTGACTTTATATGCACACAGAGAAACAGCTGCCTCTTCGCCTGGGGCAGGAGTTTGTTGGGACACCAGGTTTCAGGAGAGAACTACGACCAGTTTCCTCCATCGTCGTTCCTTCGGCAATGCAGAAGAGGCACCGGTACCCAGTTACAGCGGGGGCCATATTTCCTCTGCAGCATGCAGCATTCTGAGCCATTGCTTCCAGGACTGCTAACCTCAGGCCAGGATGTAGGGAGAGCCTGTGCAGCCACACGGGGCAGCGTCGCCTACGTCTGTCAGGCTGGGAGCCAGAGGGAGCCATAAGACCTGGGTGTGTCCAGCAGCCTCAATAAAGAAACCCCGTTCTAGGCCCCACAGCTGAGACCTGTCTCCTCTCGAGTGCCAGAGGGTTTCCAAAGCAGTAAAGACTAAACTGCCTCCGGCATACCCGTAACGCTACATAGCTGGTGCGAGGCAGGCCTGTGAGTTTAATGATACTATAGAATTTAACTAATTCTAGGGTTACCATATGTCCGGGTTTTCCCGGACATGTCCGGCTTTTTGGCAATCAAACCCCCGTCCGGGGGGAATTGCCAAAAAGCCGAACATGTCCGGGAAAATGCTGGCCGGGCACTTCCCCTCCCGCGGCTGCTCTGCTCCTCCCCGATTCTTCGGCTCTGTGTAAGAGCCAAGCTGCCCGAGCGCTATGGGCTTCAGGCAGCCCCCTTGCCTCCGGACCCCAGCCGCCGGCCGGGCACTTCCCCTCCCGGGCTCCAGCGGCGCAGGGTCCGGAGGCATGGGGGCTGCCCGAAGCCGGTCGCGCTCGGGCAGCTCAGCTCTTAAACAGAGCCGAAGAGTCAGGGGAGGAGCAGAGCCTCCAGCCGCGGCGGCTCTGCTCCTCCCCTGACTCTTCGGCTCTGTTTAAGAGCCGAGCGCTACGGGCTTTGGGGAGCCCCCATACCTCCGGACCCTGCGCCGCCGGAGCCTGGGAGGGGAAGTGCCCGGCCGGGGGCGCAGGGTCCGGAGGCATAGAGGCTGCCCGAAGCCCAAGCGCTACCGGCTTCACGGTTTGCCAGGCAGCCTCCAGACCCGCGCCCCCAGCTGGGCGCTTCCCCTCCCGGGCTCCAGCTGCGCTGGGCAAGCGCCGGCCGGGGGCGCAGGGTCTGGGGGCTGCCCAGCAAACCGTGAAGCCGGTAGCGCTCGGGCAGCCCTTTTCGCGTGGCTGGGAGTGGGAGGGAGAAGGGGGCGGAGTTGGAGCGGGGAAGGGGCGGAGTTGGGTGGGGCTGGGGGTGGGGAAATGGGCGGGGCCAGGGCCCCGTGGAGGGTCCTCTTTTTTTATTTGTTCAATATGGTAACCCTAACTAATTTGCAGAGAGTTTAACTAATTAGGCCTCATTCGGCTTAATGAACTAAGGGCTGATCTGGCCCTAGAGAGGAAGGGAAGTATCACAACCCCCGTTTTACGTAGGAGAAAACGGAGGCCCAGAGAAGTTGAGAGGGTTGCCCAAGGCCACATAGTGAGTCAGTGGCACAGCAGGGAATAGAACCCAGGAGTCCTGAGTTCTATTCCCGTGCTCTAGACATGAGCAGTATTTCTTCCCCTTTACTTTGAGATTTAACCCCTTTGCTGCTGGTTCCCACTCCAGCCTTCCCTCTGCTCAGGCTACCTGTGGGCCTAACCCTGGTCTATAGGGCAGCCCTGTATGGCAGGTATGCAAGGCAGCAGCAAAGCTGTCAATGCCTCTTGCTGATTGGTCTCCAGGCTTGTCTATCTCATCCAGCTTTGCTCAGTGGCTGCGGATGAAAATTGCTCCGCAATCCTAGTCTAAAGTATCTGTGCCGCTCCGCCGGGGTACCCAGGGATGTGAGGCACCTCACCACCACTTGCCCATAGTGCGAAGGCACCTCGTCTGTGCCTGCGATGAATCAGCTCCCTGAAACCACCAGCCTCTGGCAGCACAAGCCCTGCCTGCCAGGCCCCCGCAGGCCTCGCCCTCTCTGAACCGGGCAACGAATGGCCCACGCCAACGCCCGCGGCCTCGGAGCGTTCCCTGCAGTGCCCAGCCCCTTCTCACTGGACACTCACAGAGCTGCCAGGCCGGCTGTTCCCAAAGGAACAGGACATGCCAGCTAGTCAGATTCAACCCGGGACCAGCTCTTTGCTCCACACCACTGCCCTGAGCTAGATGCAGAGTGAAAACAAGAATACATTTATTCAGAGATTCAAGGGATTGTGAGTAAGGACAGTGGAAACAAATTGTTTCATCTCAAACAAAATCATGACACGTTTTCTAGAAACTAATCTTAACAAACAGGTTACCCTCCTGTCTAAAGGAGCATCTCTCTACCACAGTTTTCTCCAGCATTTTCAGTCAAGTTTGGCTGAGACTTCCTCTTTCATAAAGCCAACTCGCTGGCTGTTTACTTCCTAGGTGAAGGATGACAAGGTGTCTTCTTTGTTCCCCAAATATACTGGAGCAAACATCTGATGTGCACTTTAAGATAGGATCCACCCCCACACCACACACCCCCACCCCTGTTTACTTTTTCCTATTACTTGTCTCTCTCTGAAGTTTTTACAATCCTTCACTAGCATTTGGTTCAGACAGGCAGCAGCAGACCCATTGTGAACGACACAATACTGAATTTGCACATAAACAACTGGATAGATAAACATTTCTTCCCTGACAGAAAACCTGCTTTTCACCTTTGCAGGTGACCCTTCCCCAGGCACAGACCTTAGGAACACAATTTTCAGTATAGATACCTAACTCTTTGCATAACATCCTTACTGGCATTTCTCCGTGACACTGATGACCAGGGTGACCCCAGCTTTTATCTGAGATGTCATGACATTCTTTGTGGACCTAGAACGGGGTCAGCAACCTTTCAGAAGTGACAAGGAGTCCTGTGGCACCTTATAGGCTAACAGAAGTACTGAAGCATAAGCTTTCATGGGTAAATACCCACTTCGTCAGACGCATGGTATTCACCCACGAAAGCTTATGCTCCAATACGTCTGTTAGTCTATAAGGTGCCACAGGACTCCTTGTCGCTTTTTACAGATCCAGACTAACACGGCTACCCCTCTGATACTTGACTTTCAGAAGTGGTGTGCCGAGTCTTCATTTAATCACTCTAATTTAAGGTTTCGCGTGCCAGTAATACATTTGAACGTTTTTAGAAGGTCTCTTTCTAGAAGTCTATAATATATAACTAAACTATTGTTGTATGTAAAGTAAATAAGGTTTTTAAAATATTTAAGAAGCTTCATTTAAAATTAAATTAAAATGCAGAGGCCCCTGAACCGGTGGCCAGGACCCGGGCAGTGTGAGTGCCACTGAAAATCAGCTCGCGTGCCGCCTTCAGCACGTGTGCCATAGGTTGCCTACACCTGAACTAGAACATACAGGCCAGACCCAGGAGATTCCTGTAACTCTCAGCAGCCCCTCTGTGCCCCTCCAACAGTCGGCACTAACTGGTTCTTGGGTCACAGAAGCCCCTGAAGGAAGCTGTGAGGAGCAATGCTTAAGGCTCAGACAGACAGCAAAGTTGAATCCAATTGCTGGATGCTCTGGAATAATTTAGCAGATGATACTCAATAAAAATGACTCCCTTTCCTCTCATCTGCTCTCCTGACGACACGTCGTTTTGCTGGCCTCTTTTAAGCCTATCCCCTGGGATAAAATCCTCCGCGTGATTTTAGGCCAACTAAACCCTGGTGCTGCACTGAGAGATGCTAGGAGAGGATAACCACGTGGCGACTGGACAGGCCTGTTTCAGAACCATCGCTACGTGGTGTAAGAGCCATTGTCGAGTCCCATGACGTGGTCGGGATTCCTGGCACCCAAAACCTGATCTTGCAACCCGTGAAAATCCCTAGGGTCAACCCAGGCAAAACTGGGATGGTGCTGCAACAAGTGGGATGGACGGACGGAGGGACAGGTTGTTTAGGGAAGCCCAGTTCATTGCACTAATGCAAAGCTCAAGAAGGGGCGGCTTAACCCTGACACACACTCACCGAACTCTGGCAGGAGGAGATCGACTGGTCTGGAAGGCAGTTCCGGGGGGCTCTCTTGTTGTGGTTTCAGAGGGGGAGGGACAGGAGGCAGAGGGGGTGGGACAATAGGCACCGGCTCAGGGGCTTGGCATTCCTCTCTATCAGGAAAGCTGCAAAGAAAAAGAAAGATCCCACGTTAACGCAGACACAAGCCTTCCCCGAATCCCCCTCCTTCCCTTCCCTGCATGGCTGCCTTAAAAATCGAAGGCCAGATCCTGATCTCATTGATGCCAGCGGACACTCGGACTCACTCCACTGACGTGGAAGGAGCGACACTGGATTTGCACTGGGATCACGGGGATTAGAATCAGGGCCTTTGCGTTGTGCAAGAGCCAAGCGCTCAGGTGGGCTTAGCAGACCATGGAGGCATCACCAGGAGGTCACCACGGGTCACCTCCCGGCACAGACTTCCAATGCACCTCAAGGAAAAAGAATATTTAACAGCCAAATTGTAGACAGCTGGGATTGTCTCTGTCCCCACCGCTAACCACCATCAAAAACCACCCCCACCGATGACGGACAACCACCAAGAGCCCTTCAAATACCACATTCAGCACAAAGCCCTCCGACAGCATGAACGCTACAGTGTGGGTAAGGCGCTGCCCAGAACCAGGTGCCACCGCCATCCGCACTTCCCGTTCACCTGACCTGCTGTCCTACCGCAGAAATGGAGGGACTTCGAGAGGTCTTCAAGTCTCTGTCCCAGCGCTGAGGCAGGGCCAAGCAAACCTAGACCAGCCCTGATCTTAAAAACCTCCAGTGACGGGGATTCTACAACCTCCCTTGGAAGCCCGTTCCAGAGCTTAACTAGTCTGTGAGTTAGAAAGATTTCCCTGATTTCTGACCTAAATCTCCCTTGCTGCAGATTAAGCCCATTACTTCTTGTCCTACCTTCAGTGGACACGGAGAACAATGGATCACTGTCCTCTTTAGAACAGCCCATAACAGATCTGAAGACTGTTCTCAGGTCCCCCCTCAGTCTTCTTTTCTCAAGGCTAAACATGCCCAGATTTTTAACCTTTCTTCCTAGATCAGGTTAAAATCTTTCTAAATCTTTGATCATTTTTGTTGCTCTCCTCTGGGCTCTCTCCAATTTGTCCACGTCTTTCCAGGGCCAAGTACAGCAGGACAATTACCTTCCGTGTCTTATGTACAATAAACCTGTTAATTCACCCCAGAATGATTTTAGCCCTTTTTGTAACTGCATCACATTATCGACTCACATTCAATTTCTGATTCATGATAGCCCCCGGATCCTTTTCAGCAGGCCTACCTCCTACCCAGTTATGCCCCAGTTTGTAATTATGTGTTTGATTTTTCCTTCCTAGGTGAGGTACTTTGCATGTGTCTTTACTGAATTTCATCTTTTTGATTTCAGACCAATTCTCTAATGTTCAAGGACATTTTGAATTCTAACCCTGTCCTCTCAAGTGCTGGCAACCTCTCCCAGCTTGGTATCATATGCAAATTTTACAAGCTTCCTCTCCACTCCATTACCATGTCATTAATGAACATATTGAATTGCACTGGACCCAGGACAGACCTCTGTGTGACCTCCCCTACCCGCAGATACACCCTCGCAAATCATTGATAACTACTCTGTGAATATGGTCTTTCATCCAGGTGTGCACTCACCTTTTAGTAATTTAACCTAGACCGTATTTCTCTAGTTTGCCCATGAGAATGTCATGTGGGACTATGTCAAAGGCCTTGCTAAAATCTAGATATATCACATCTACTGCCCCACCCTCATTCACTAGGCCGGTCACCCTGTCATGAGAGGTCCTGTAGCCGCTTCCTATCTTAGCTCTCATATTCAGTCTCATATGCAATCCTGAAATGTTCCAGGGCTCTTCCTGGAGCAAAGCATGTCGTTCAGTACTGACACAAACCCCACCCTGCACTGCCCACTCCCCATCTGAGCTGGGTACGCACCCCGCGAAAATATACACAACTATTGTGTCAACAAGCACCCGAGACCCCTCTGCTCACCACCAATGGTGGAGCTGCTGGAGGAGACCACAGCTGGTTAAAAAGTGGACTTCTCTCTCTCTCTCTTTCTCTCTCTCTCTCTCACACACATACAAAAATTGAGATTTTGAAAAATTGTGCCGTGAATCAAGACAGAAAGCCAAAATTCCCAAATTTTTTGCAAAATGAAATTCTGGGGGGGAAAAAATTGGTTTGGGGTCAATTGAAATGTTTTGCTATGATAAATTCTCAATGTTATGTTTCAGTTTTTAACCCTTTTTTTTACTTATTTTTATATCAAATAAAGTACATTTCAAAACAGTCATTTTGTTTGTTAACCAAAAATCAAAAGCTTTCATTCCAAAAAAGTGGAAACTTTTATTTCCAATTGTTTTCGGAACAAAATTTGGTATGATTTCACCCCCCATTTGGTTTTGACTAAACGGCATTTCCCAACAGAAAACTGTTTTGATGAAAATTTTCCCACCAGTTCTAAGGGAGACAGAGCCCCTTGTCCTAACAGCGTTGACACCAAGAGCAATTAGACAGAAAATGGTTACCGGTGAGACAGCAAACAGTGGAAAGCTAGACCCCAGCGCAGTGATTTGGGCAGGCTGATGGCTATTTTGGATAAGCTGCCATAGCCAGATTCACAGGGAATCCCTACCTGCCTTTCAGTTACCTGGCTTGAAGAGCAAACTAACCCTGGTGTGGTATTGCCCCCCTGGCAGGACAGATGTGCCACTGCTTCATCATCGTGTCGGAGGAAGGACACCACGGGTTGCAAAAGTAAATGCTGGGTCCAGACAGTAACTTCTTAAAATGGCATCCCAAATACGCAACCTCCCCTTCCTGCCTTCCATTTAACAGGAGCATGGCCTTCCACGAGGCTACAGTTCAGGGGTCAGGAATCTCTTCCTGATTCTGTGGGACTTCGGGCAAGCCACGAATGTGAGCATTTTCATCCTCAGGTGCCTAGTGACAGATATCCAAATCCATAGATTGGTCCCTACATCAGTGGCTGTATTTTCCGAAGTGCTCGGCTCCAACAACTCCCCGCTGGAATCAGCAGGAACGGCAGGCACCAGCACCTCTGAGAAACAGGCCATTTGTACTTAGGTGCCTACAGATGGATTCAGGGGCCTACTCTTAGGCACCCAACTCAAAAATGTTGGCCTCCTTCTCCCCATGACTCAGCTTCCACATAAGAACATCAGAATGGCCATGCTGGGTCAGACCCATGGTACATCTAGGCCAGTGGTTCCCAAACTTTAACAACCTGTGAACCCCTTTCACTAAAATGTCAAGTCTCGCGAACCCCCTCCTAAAAATGTCTATTTCCAGGGATTTTCTCCTTTACCTGAGTATAAATGATAAAAGCAGTGATCTTGGAAATATAAAATTTGTTTTTATGATATGCTTATTACACACTATTTATTATTAATTATTTATCATTACAGTGTTTTTATTACATTATTAAGATGGCAACACTCTTCCAAGAACTCACTTTCATAGCTTGTATCAATTTGAATAAGCCTGTTATAAGACAAGGCTCCTATGTTTCATCAAGGAGTATCAGATGTGAAACAGTATGAAGGTATTTAAGAAGCCAACTCAAAGAGTTCCTCCTACACAAGCATTCAGATCTTGAGCAGTCCAGGCCAACACCACGTGTTACAACAAAGCTTAAACTTGTTCTTCATAATAATTTTAAAAACAATACTAGCTGCCTGTTTCATTTTAAAAACAGCAAAAAATATCCACTTCCCTTTCCATTTCTTATAAGGAGTCTTGAAGTTTAAATCTCCTCAGTGTGATAGATCTGCTTGCTTTGATCTGCTTAGCTCTTGGAAGTCCAGAGGCTCCAGGCTGCTGGCCACATGCTGCCCAGAGTTCCTAGGGACAGCTCTGTCCACCATTAGGGAATTTTTTCCCAAGAACCCCCTGTAACATTTCACGAACCCCCAGGGGTTCACGCACCCCAGTGTGGGAACCACTGATCTAGGCCAATGTCCTCTCTTTTGACAGTGTCCGGTGCCAGATGCTTCAGAGGGAATGAACAGAGCAGGGCAACTTCGAGTGAGCCATCCCCTGTCGTCCTGTCCCAACATCTGGAAGTCAGAGGCTTGGGGACACCCAGAGCACAGGGTTTTCATCCCTGACCATCTTAGCTAATAGCCATTGATGGACCTATCCTCCAAGAACATATCTAGTTCTTTTTTGAACCCAGTTATAGTTTTGGCCTTCACAACATCCCCTGGCAATGAGTTCCACAGGTTGACTGTGCGTTGTGTGAAGAAATACTTCCTTTGGTTTGTTTTAAACCTGCTGCCTGTTCATTTCAATGGATGACCCCTGGTTCTTGTGTTATGGGAAAAGGTACTTCCTTCTTCACCATCTGCAAAATATGGACAGTGCCATTTCCCCACCCTTTGCGGGGAGAATTAACTGACAAATCTTTGGAGATTCTCAGCTGAAAGCTGCTACATGAGGGCAATGATTTATGATTGGTAGTGAGCAATTTAGGTTCTCTTGGGCTAATGAACAAAAAATATATAGTGGAAAGACAGACCCATCCACGGCCTAAATTGCAGCGGTACAGAGCAAAGCTGAAGTCATTTGGGATGACAGGTGCTCGGCATCTCCGAAAATCTGGCCGAGTGCCTGCAACAAGCTCCACAGAGACACTCTTTCCCAGCAACTTTCTCTTCGGTTGCATTGAACGCCAAACCTCTTGGGAACTAGAATTCAGCCACAGCTGCCTCCGTGTTACTACTTCTCAGTATTTCCCGCCTCCCAAACAAGCACCGCCAGATGGGCAATGCACAGAATGTTTACGGTAAAGATTTTCTAAGGACAGGAAAAAGGGGACGTTTCCTCGGGCACAAAAATAAGAGATCTGAGTTTGATTTTCTTTGTTTTTGTGGAAAGCTTCCCAGTCCGGAGACGGCTGTGGAATATCTCCCAGGAGAAGCCCCGGTGCCTGTGAACTCCTCCTTTTCCAAATGTCTGGAAAGTGTCTAGCACCCCACAGGGCCTGCCCTAAAGGACAAGCCAATAATGACATGTCACAGGAAGGAGGATGGCTTGGTGGTTAAGGCCCTGGCCTGGGGTTTAGAACACCCACGTGCAACTCCCAGTACTCATACAGTTTCCTTGGATGGCCTTGGCCAAGCAACTTAACCTCTGTGGGCCTAGTGCCCCATCAGTCAAGTGGGGCTAATGATGCTTCCTTCTCCCACCCTTTGTCACTCTTGTCTACTTAGACCAGAGGCGGGCAAAATTTTTGGCCTGAGGGCCACATTGGGTTTCTGAAATCGTATGGAGGGCTGGTTAGGGGAGGCTGTGCCTCCCCAAACAGCCAGGCGTAGCCCGGCCCCTGATCCCTATCCTACCCCCCCTGCTTCTTGCCCCCTGATGCCCCCCCCCGGGACTCCTGCCCCATCCAACCCCCACTGTTCCCTGTCCCCTGACGGCCCGCCCCAGGACCCCTGCCCTATCCACCCCCCTCTGCTCCCTGTCCCCTGACTGCCCCCCGCCACCCCATTCAACCCCTCCTCTCATCCCTGACTCCCCGCTCCAGGACCCCTGCCCCCATTCAACCACCCCTTCTCCCTGTTCCCTGACCACCCCCGGACCCTCCGCCCCTGACTGCCCCCTGCTGCCCCATCCAACCCCCCCTCCTTCCTAACCACCACCCCGAACTCCCCTGCCCTGTATCCACCCCCCCCCGTCCCCCTCTCCCTGCCCCCTTACCGTGCTGCCTGGAGCACTGGTGGCTGGCGGCAGTACAGATGCGCCCCCCAGAGCAAGGACAGGCAGCCCTGCCGCCCGGCTGGAGCCAGCCACACCATCGCGCAGCACCGAGCACTGGGTCAGGGCCAGCAAGAGCTCGCAGCCCCGCCGCCCAGGGCATTGCACCAGCGGCGCAGCGAGCTGAGGCTGTGGGGGAGGGGGGACAGCGGGAGAGGGGCCGAGGGCTAGCCTCCCTGGCCGGGAGCTCAGGGGCTGGGCAGGACGTGCCCACGGGCCATAGTTTGCCCACCTCTGCCGTAAGCTCTTCAGCAGGGCAGGCAGTGTCTCTCAGCATGGGTGTACCGAGCCTAGCAGCACAATGACATCTCTAGGTGCTACTGTAGTACTAATTACATCCAAAAATCAGGTTGCAAAGCCAAACATTTAGAAGTCATGAAACACCAGCATTAAAGTTGCCCATGCAACCTTATTTCAGCCCCCTTGTGCATTACGATATGATCTTTATTTACATGCTCCCACGCTATTTTTTCCACAGGACTGCCACCTCCTTCAGCGAAGGAGTAGTTATTCAGCATTTCTTTTTATCCTTCTCATTCAATACGTGGCCCAGGCTTTATTTACCACATGCCACCTAAATCCTGCATGGCCTACAGAATTATTAATTTCCTGCTGGGTGTTTCTATGGTGCTCTCCCTGGAGTGGTTTGAGTGCTTCACAAACGTTCAGGAATTTTTCTTTGTGCAGGGGATATTCTTATACCTATTTTATAGATGGGGAGCTGAGGCACAGAGAGATTAAGGCTAAAATTATCAACAGCGACAACTAATTTGAGACACGTAGGCCCTGATTTTTCAGAGTCCTCACCAACAACAATTGGTCCAATAAAAGATATTTTCTCACACACCTCATCTCTCTTAGCGTTTTTATGGCACATTCTATGCCCAGAGCGCAGTTCCTGTCGACCTGAGTTGCAGCTGTGAGTGCTCAGTGCTTCTGCAAATCTGTTCCCTGGTGTCTTAGGTTGGGAAGCCAGAAAATGAGGAAGACACAATTAGTGGTCAATTGTGAGCACTGTGGTTTAAGTGATTTACCCAGCATCAAGCAGGAGCTCTGACAGAAGCAGAGCGAGAATCCAGTTCTCCGGGGCAACATTCAATTTCCACCCTTTCTCTTTCGGCAGCCCCTGCCTCGTTCACTGGACATCTTCAATCTTCTGCACCGAGTGAGGCAGGGATCCTACAAACAACAGCCTCCTTCACTACACAGCCCTGATTCAGCCCCAGTGCAGACGCATCCCGTGCACTGAATGAGGCTGGGGTCCAGTGTAAAAAATAGGATGTGATCGTGTCATTAACGACTATATCACAATGAATAAGTCAATGGTCCCCAAACTTTTCGGGGTCGTGTCCCCCCTTACCCAGTCTGTGTGCCCCCAGAGTCGGGGCCAGGAGCGGGGCCACAGCTCCGGGGGAGAGGGGGACGCTGACAGGGGTAAGGGGGCCAAGGCTGTGGCTGCAACTTGGGGTGGCTCTGGAGCCAGGAGCAGGGCCAGGAATGGAGCCGCAGCCAGGGGCTAAGGCCAGGGTCAGGTGCGGAGCCACTGCAGGGCCGCAGTCAGGGGCCAAGGCTGAGAGCAGGGACCTTGGCGGAGGGCGGGGCCGGAGCAGAGCTGGGAGCAGAGCTGGGAGCAGAGCGGGGCTGGGTGGCACTCCCTCCCTACCCCGTGGGGGGTGGCCTGGGCTCTGCCAAGCCCCCCCAAATGTTCCTACACACACACACATACACACACACACACAGTTTGGGGACCTCTGGCATATGCACAAGGGGGCCAAATTAATTTTACATTGGCAACCTTAATTCTGGCATTTTCTAATTTTTGAGTGCTTGACTTCGCAACCTCAACTTTCTTTTAATGTCGTTTTTTGGGTGTAATTTCCTAATTTTAAAAAACAAACCTGAAAACACAGAAATTCTATCACATGGAGCCAGATTGACTGAGAACTTGGGACATCAGCAGGGTTTGGGCCTTTAGAGTCACCATAAGTGGTAGCAGTAGAAGGCTATTATTGTCTGTGTGAACCACTCACTAGACGTAGGGTGAGACACACTCATTTCACAAGAGGGTTTCATAGCTATTTGCTGACAGCCGAGGAAAGTGGAGACTCAGGACAGAACTCCCGGGTTCAAGTCCAGGTTCTGGAAGGGAGTGTGATCTAGTGGTTATAGACCACTTCTATCCCTGTATGCCTAGCCTATCTTTGTAACCCTCTGCTCCAAACCCCACACCTCAGCTACTGTCCTCTGCTCCCATCCATCCCCTTAGCTAGTTCCTGTCCCCACCTTCTCTGCTGCCCCCATCAGTTCCTGTCCCGCTCCCCTTCTGCTCCTCGACACCCTCTGGCTCACATAACCCCCATTCCTCCTCATTTCTCACCCCTCTGCATACCGTGTGGCTGTTTCCTCCTCCTCCTCCTCACTGCCTGGGAACAGCAGCAGGGGCATTGAGAACACCAGAGAGAGAGGCTCTCAGTTCCCATGCCTGGCACAGCAGACACTGGCATCCAGGAGCTGCAACTCCAGGGCATGTCCTGCTCAGCCTCTACAGCCCACAGACTGGCGCATGCTCAGTCGTTCTGCCAGATGACACACGCATCGTCCAGTCACATGCCGGAGCTGTGAGGACGGTGGAGCATGTTCGGTGCAGATGGAATCTTTGGGGAATTTAATACCACTCTGATAAGTCTCTATCGAACATTTGCAAACTTGGCCAAATTTGGGTGAATTTTCACAGAAACAGCAAAAGGCACATCCCTGACCCCAGGGCAAACTCCCTGCCAGATTCCAAGTCCCTGTTCCAAAACACGGAGGCACTACAGCGTCTCAACAAAGTGTTCGTAAGAGGATTTTTTTCAACAAGGGCAAAACAACGTATATCCCCCTAACATTCTTCAAAATGGCTGAATCATTTTAGCTGAAACTTCCCAACTATACTCAACCTGGGGCAGACACCTAGCATAGAAAATTTCAGCCTGAACGGTTAAAGTTTGGCAGTGTTATAAGCAACTGAAAACAAAGTCTCATATAGGGAAGTTGGGCAGCACTACCTATGGAAGACTCTTGGACTAGACTTAAACAGACCTTTTCTGTCACTTTTAGGTTCTATAATTTACCAGGAAGATGAAGGGGAGGAGGAGGAAGTATAAATCCATTCGGTTAATTGCTTCTGGGTTCCAACAGCTGTATGGAAATCCTGAAGCCCTGCAGTTTACACGGCGGCCACAGCGAGAATAGGGAACATGGGAGAACATCATGAATGTCTATCATAAGAATGAAAGGAATAACTCCACTGGCTGGCAGCAGTAGTAGGCTGCTATCCTCTGTGTAGCCCAGGCATTAGATGGGGACATGACACACCCTTTTTAAGTGTTTACCAGTCGGAATAATTAGCAAGCAACTAGAGGGTTCAGTCCTCCCTCTGTCAGGGCACGATCCAGAAGGCAGGCACTCAGCCCTTTCTGAGAATTGGACCCTTTGAAGGTGTTCTGAGTTGGACATCCCAGATCATTAGTCACTTTAGAAAGTCCTAGTCTGTGAACCTTGTGAAGGGAAGATGCCCTACAAGCCAGGCCCGGGGCCTTTGCTCTTATGGTTCTGCATCCAGCATTCATGTCCTCACTCCATTTAACAATGGGCTGGACTCGGGATGTCTGGATTCAGCATTCGGGCTCACTGGTCTGGGGCATTTCAGAGGCGCTGGGATAGCAACGACGTGCCCAAACAGACAGATGGGTATGTAGGAACTCTGATGGGACAGATGTGAGACGGGCCATCCAGTACCTTTCAGTCAGGGCTACACACATGGGCCTGACCCGGTGTGGATCCAGATCCAAGCTGCCACAGAGTCCTGGGGTGTCCAGTGCAGAGGTTTGGCGCAGGGCCTCTCTCTCCGGTTCACACCTGGGTCAGCACATACAGTAGCTCTGTTTACTTGGTGCGGGGGTTGGGGGAAGGAGGTTTGGGGGAATAATCAGACCGGACTTCTCTCTTTTTCTGGGTCGGAGTGACCTCATTTCTCAGCAGCCGTTTCTATGGAAACAAGCCCACACAAATCCATAGACTGGCAAGACAGCTGGTGCAGAAGGCAGAGCAGAGTCCCGTGGACACTCTGCCCTGCAGTTTGGGATGAGCGCTGCAAAGAGCCCCTCATCCCCAAAGCAACAGAGCTGCTCTCTGCACCACCAGGACCCCGTCGCTGCCGTGCTCCGGCAAAGCAGAGGCTTAGTGAATCCGGGGGTGCTGAGCCCAGCAGCGAGTTAAAGGCAGAGCTGACTGCACTGGACAGGCTACGGTGTATGTACGCCCCACCCTTCTTTGCGGGACTGAACCGGGACTGCCCAACTGTGTGCCATAGCCCTATATGGCTAACGGGGATTCTCCTTTAGTTCAAGTGGTCGGGGCCTAGACTTTTGGAGCAGGAACATCTGGGTTCTATCTCTGGCGCTGCATCCATGCTAGTGCTAAGCAGCATAACGACAACTGGGCAGGCGCTGGGAGGCCAGGGGTTTGTTGTATTTTATATAGACATATTTTATATCGCATCCGTAAGGCTCCATTAGCATTATACCCATTTCTAAGGCATCTGTCAGTGTCTAGGCACGATGACATGGGTCTAAAGGGACACCAAGTCTCTCATTAAAGAGAAAACAAGCTCTCAGCCCCAGCCCCTCTGCTGTATCTTTCCCTTCCCAGCTGCAGCCATTCTCCCGTTTAGGTGTTAGGAGAAACCTTACGGAAAGGGAGGAGTGCAGCCGGGGGCAGTTGCAGAGCGGGGGCGCTCCACGAATCATCTTAGCATCACATCCTGAAAGCACCAGATGAACACCAGCTAACTAACCCTCCCGACACCCCTGCTAACGCCATCATCCCCATTTTAACACAGGGGGGAAACTGAGGCCAGGGGGCAATCAAGTGGCTTGCCCAGAGGTGCAGAGAAAGTCCACGCCAATGTCTGATTCGAACTGAGGAATGCCAGGCTCGCAGGCCGGCACTGGGAGCACTGGATGCACTAGATTTAAAGGTTAAAAGGAAATAATCACTCTCCCGTTCCATACCTGCTCAGAACCCAGCCCAGGGCCCAGGCCATCCCTAGGAGACACCCCTGTGTAAGGGGATCAGTCCCGCTCGATGGGACAGGATTGCAAGTGCTGAGCTCCCGGCCGCTCCCACCCTGACCCCTTATGGGCCGGATTTCACAAGAGCTCCATACCCCGGGTTCGCGCAACATGCGGAGCTCTTAGGAAAATCTGGCCACTTGTTTTTGGGGCGCAAATAGGGGGAAATCTGGCCCTAGGAGTCTGTAACACCCACATCCGCTACAGGTGAAACAAAGTGCTTGGCAGGTAAAACTAACGAAGGGTATCCCTCGGGCCCCTGGGCGCTGGGACAGACAACAGCTAACATCAAAATAAACACACAAACGCCACATGCCACCTAACTCCACCCAATAACCAATCAACCCCCACCGCTGTGACTGCAGTACAGAAGAAGTGAAGTCTGCAGCTCAGGGATTCCACAAACAGAGCTGCCCGGGGGGCTGAGGAGATGGGGATTTCCTCCTGCCTTAGGATCTAGCCTCCCACGCATCCTCTATTCTCCTTGTTGGGTCCCCGACCGGAGGGACTGAGGTGTAGGAATGAGACACATGACTGGGTGCTTTGCTGATCTCTGCGCTGCGTGGGCTTTCACAGGGCAGTCACGAATTCCTAGACGCCTGAATAATGAGCCCTACCCAGCAAACCTTCCATGGATTTCACTGGGAGCGGGATAAGGCTCAAATGGCTTTTGCAGTTCTGGGCTGGCCTGGAGGCTGCCCCCTTCCCGTCGGGTGTGGGGCCTGGCCACAGGGATGCATACGTTCCTCCCCTCCAGGCTCACTGCCCTGCCCTACATCTGGGGAAAGAAAGGAGAGCCACAAGAGAACGGCGTGGGACTGTGTTGCCAGTTGGCTTGCACGTGTGGGTTCTCTCCGTGTGCTGTCCAGCTCTGTGCAGATAGCTGGTTCAGCAGACCTCAGTGGTACTCCCCCTGCTGTCAAGTGCTGAAGGCTGGAATGTCATTGCCTCAGTCCTTGGAGCCCCAACGTTATTATTATTAACAGCAAATAAGGCAGCCTGCTCATTCACCAGACTTCCCTGTGTCTCATAAAGAATGACCACTGGCACGGTTCAGTGACAAAGGCACTCAGCCAGGCTAATTGCCCTAGAATGCCAGCCCCTTGGCTCCGTGGTTACAGGTGCGCTAAGACATGAGTGCCCCATGGCAAGAAGGGGCTCAGGCAGCAGCAGGAGTCTCTGCTGTCCCCTCGGCCACACAAAGGGTTAAGGCCAGATATTTATAGGCTGAGACAAACAACTAGAACACACAACTTACACACCACTGTCCGTATTTCATTACACCTGTTTGTTACCTCCCCTTGTTCCTGATATCTTGGACAAAACATCCCTGTTCATTGTTTGTCAAACCATCTTAGCTTGGACTAGACTGCGGTGTATCTGCACTAGCCGGAATATATTTAGGTAAATATCTAGTGCCTAGTATGCTAGCAACAACTTTGCCAAGTTCATGTACCAGACAGACAGTGAACTTGTGAACATCTGTTTGATACTTGGCCTGACTTTGGTTCACAGCCTCTGGTTCCGGCCTCAGGTCTCGCACCAGGCCCAGTGCTCCAGGCTCTCTCTCTCTCTACTACAGCCTGTCCACTGTAGTACATTGGTGCACTGTACTACATTGGTCCACTGCAGCAGCATTATTACATTCAGTTACATGACAGTGGCACCTAGAGACCCCAACTGAGATCAGGACCCTGTTGTGTGGGGCTCAGTACACACACACACACATAGCAAGAGATCCAAAGAGCTCACAGTCTAAACCAGAGGTGGACAAATTACGGCCCGGGGGCCACATCCGGCCTGCGGGACCCTCCTGCCTGGCCCCTGAGCTCCTGGCCCGGGAAGCTAGCCCCTTCCCCCACAGCCTCAGCTCACTGTGCCACTGGTGCAATGCTCTGGGCGGCGGAGCTGCGACCTCTTGCCGGGTAGTGCAGCTCCAGAGCCGCGGCCTGACCCGGTGCTCTGTGCTGTGCGGTGGCGTGGCTGGCTCCAGCCGGGCTGCGTGGCTGCCTGACCCGGTGCTCTGTGCTGTGCGGTGGTGTGGCTGGCTCCAGCCGGGCGGCGCGGCTGCCTGACCCGGTGTTCTGTGCTGTGCGGTGGTGTGGCTGGCTCCAGCCGGGCGGCGCGGCTGCCTGACCCGGTGTTCTGTGCTGTGCGGTGGTGTGGCTGGCTCCAGCCGGGCGGCGCGGCTGCCTGACCCAGTGCTCTGGGCAGCACGGCTGTAGCCACCGGTGCTCCAGGCAGCGCAGTAAGGGGGCAGGGAGCGGGCAGAGGGGGTTGGATAGATGGCAGGGGAGTTTGAGGTGGTGGTCAGGGGGCGGAGGTGTGGATAGGGGTCAGGGCAGTCAGAGGGCGGGAAACAGGGGAGTTGAATGAGGGCAGGAGTCCCGAGGGGCAGTCAGGAAGGAAGGGGGGTTGGATGGGGCAGTTGGGGGCAGTCAGGAGCAGAGGTTCCCGGGAGTGGTCAAGGAGAAGGGGTGGTTGGATGGGGCAGGGGTCCCGGGGGCACAGTCAGGAATGAGAGAAGGGGTTGGATGGGGTGGCGGGAGACGGTCAGGGGACAGGGATGGGTGGATGGGGCAGGAGTCCCGGGGGGGGGCTGTCAGGGGCAGGGGTCGGGGGGGGGGTGGGGGGGGGCGGGGGTCCGGGGGGGGCCATCAGGGAGCGAGAAGCAGAGGGGGTCGGATAGGTGGCAGGGGGCCAGGCCACGCCTGGCTGTTTGGGGAGGCACAACCTCCCCTAACAGGCCCTCCATACAATTTCAGAAACCCGATGTGGCCCTCAAGCCAAACAGTTTGCCCGCCCCTGGTCTAAACAGACAAGACAAAGGGTGGGAGAGGAAACCGAGGCACAGGGAAGGGAGATGACTGGCCCAAGGTCACTCAGCAGGCCAATGGCAGAGCTGAGAATAGACCCCAGGGCTCCTGACTCCTAGCCCAGTGTCCCTCCCTTCTCCCCACAGCTCCTAGCCGTCATCTGCAGCGCTGCAGCCCAAATGCTCAGGACCTCTCAGGCTGAAAGACTCCGGTGGGAGGCTCTGGGAACTTTTACTGTAGCAGGACTACAGCAAAAGCGCTCTCCAGCCCTTTGTCCAGTTCAGGTCAGGAGGTTCCTGCCACTCCCCTAAGGGAGGCCTTGGTGCAAAGCATTCCTGAGGCTCAGACAGAATTTCCTTTGCTCCTCTTATTCCTACTTGCTCCCTGTCCCTGTGTCTCCAAAGCACGCCTCACCGCAGTGTCTACACAGTGAAGTGCAGCAGCACCAGCTGCCATGAAGTTTGTCAAACTACACTGCCAACTAAAACTGCATTTACAGAGGCATTCTCCCTTAGTCATCATTAGCTGCGATACAGGCTTATCTCGTTCACTCCCTCTTTCATCAGAAACGAACTTCTCCACTTCCTTATCTCCTTGAGGGTGGCTGTCATTTCAACAGCAGGCCTCCATCCCCCTGTCCTGCTAACAGCCTACGATCCATGCGCTTCCACAAAGCCCTGACACAGGGAGAAACAAGATCCCACCAGTGGGGAATTTACACCACACTTTCCATTTGCTCCGCGGCTAGGCAGACATCATCATTTCTAGCTTTGCCTTCCTCTTCCCATGATTAGGTAAGTTCTGCCTTCTGTGTACCAGCGGGGACAGACACTCTGACCTTGGGAGAAGTCAGTAACACTGGCAAATGCCTACAGTTTTTTTACTCAATTCATAGGTGATTCTCACTCAGGAGATAATTTCACTGGCCAATTGCTTGAATGACAACTGAATAAGGACATTCACAATGCCCTCCTAGTAAATTCAAACCAAATGCTATTATTGCCCTCCTGGTATTGTTCTTTTTCAACTGGCAAACCCCAAGATTTCTTACCAGGATATACAGGTTTAGTCGCTTAATTACAGCAGTGCTTCACTGCTAATTACAGCCTGTTCTTAACGAACTCAGCACCCACAGATTAGCAGAAGCGCTCAGCACATTGAAGGCACACTGGGTAGCGGGTTTTGGACGCACACTGGAACCTGGGATTTTGGGACAGGCGGCCCATCAGTGTCACTATAGGTGTTGAGCACTTGTGAAAATCTGGGGTGAACGCCTGGGCCCACTGAATCAACGGCAAAACTCGCACTGACTTCAGCGGAACCGGGACTTCAGCCCTGGCCACCGGGGCCAGATCCAACACGCGCTGATGTCCGTTGACAGGCCCCTGTTCGGTTCAAGAAGAGCAAGCACCACAAGCAGAATGGAGCGGATCACCAGGCTAGGGCTGGGAAGGAGTTTTTAACCCCGGCAAACAATGGATCCTAATGAGTGACTCTTGCTTCGTTACAAGACCACACGTGCAGGATTCACAAAAATCACCCCCACTAGGGTGACCAGACAGCAAATGTGAAAAATCAGGACGGGGGTGGGAGGTAATAGGAGCCTATAGAAGAAAAACACCCAAAAATCGGGACTGTCCCTATAAAATCAGGACATCTGGTCACCCTACCCCCCACCCTAGCCTGCAACGCCGCAACTTCAAGGCGCTGTCTGTACAGGTATTTTTAGAGCTCCACTGCAACCCCCGGAAGCCGGAGTCTGACAAGCCGGGCTGGGAGGCTCGCTTCTGCAGGCTGTTTGCAGACATAGCCTTAGTTTGCAAGGGACAAGCATTGATGAGTTTTTAAATCTTCATTTGGCAACTTCTGCCTTAAAAGACTAGATCTAGACTTAAGAGTTTCACACAACACCTGGTAAAAGCACCATGTCAAAGGCCACACACCCAATTAAAATAATATCCTTCCCACAGGTCATTGTTAATAGAGGTGGAGTTGGCTGGTGCCAAGTGGTTCCGTGGTGTTTTGCCAGGAGATTAATAGGGATGAAATTCCAAACTCTGGTCTTTTAATCCAGAAATTGGTAAACTGCAATGCAGGGAATGTCATTTTTATCCAGCATTATATTCTAAGTGATTTTAAGGACTTTTCAGATTTTTTTTTAAAATGGCCTGGACTCTTCATAGCTGCCCTGGCAGACTCGGATCACAGACCAATGATAAGCATTTATCTGTACTGGCCGCATTCCTAACTAGACTCTAACAGTTCTCAGACAATTGAGATGCTGTGTCTATGCTCTGTGATAGTGTCCCTTTAAACACAGTACAGGCTGACTAGTTCTTCTGGTGCAGCTGCTCTGAAGGCCACCGAGGTCAGAGGGAGGAAAACATCACCAGTTCTGTTGTGAACTTTGCAGCCACTGCCCGGAAGGAAGGTTTAGTGGGGTAAGCCTGGGGGATGGCGTAGTTGGTTAAGCATCAGGTTTAAAATACCCACGCTCCGTGGAAGCCCAGCTGAAGAGGCTGGCTGGCTCAGTCCAGCCCTCCGGCTCTGGGAGGTGGCTGCAGTGAATTCCACGGAGCTTTCCACAGGCGGGGACTTTCCAACCCGAGCTCCTGGCCGTGCTGCCTGGACATGCAGAGCACCTTTCGTAAGACCAGGAGGTTGGCCCCAGCATCCTTGCATAACAAGCTATGGCCACATACGCATACACACACCATGGTCCTGAGCTTTCAGCACTGAAAGTACCAGCCTGTTCCACCGGAGCTAACGGAGTAACTCTGTGCCACTGGGGCCAGCCGTCCGAAGGCAACATAATCACAGGCACCTGGCTAGTGTCTTGCTCATGGCCAAAACTTCCCTTTTCCAGCCACTGCTGAACTGTGCCTGGGCTGGTTAGCGGCTGCCCTCCACCCTGGAGGCGGCTGCATTCCCAGGGTGCTGGCTGTACAGGGTTAGTGAAGTATTCACAGATGAAAGGTGCTGTTCTGTGGGCCAGATTCTTAGAGTGGCTTGGAGAAGAAGCCAAACCAACCCTCCGAGGTTTGCCCATTGCTCATCTTCTCCCTACTCCATAAACAGCAGGATACTACATCACAGCTGACCGGAGCCTAGAACCACCAAATTCTCAAGGTCTCCTCGGGGAAAGGGACACTTCCTTCTCAGTCACTTCTCCCCTCCCCTACAGACTCTTCCTCCCAACCCGGTGGGCTTTTTCTCCAGTCCAGCTTCCCCGGATCGATTATTTCCCGCCTCCAACCCATAATACTCCCTCCAGGCAGAGGCGGCATGGCCAGCCCAGCTCAGGCCAACAAGTCAGCCAGCTGTGTCCTGCGGCGCCTCAGGTCCCCTGCGTGGGCCCCCTCTGACCAGGTTCTAAGGAGCTCGCCTTAGTCCACGTCCAATTACCAGCAGCATTAGCACCAGTCATTAACTCACCTCTCTCAAAAGCCTCCCTGAATCCCTCTGAGGTGCAGGTGCTGGACCTCAGCCATGCCCTGAATTCTACCGCTAGCCATCACGGGGAGTGAAAAACACTTGCAGCTGTTGAAATGCAGTCTCCTTGTTGCTGAACCCCCAGCCTTCAGCAGCTGATGGGAGTAGCTGACCACAAGCGTGAGATAAAGCATCTTCTCTGTGGGCTGCTCAACGGCAAGCCCCAGGGGAAGGAGGGGGTCAGAACTGGGAGGTAGGTGTCTGCAAACCACAGCAGAAGGGCAAAGGTCAGCTCTGCAGAATCATGCTTTGACATCAGGGCGCCGACATTTCGGCTTCCGAAAGCTGACGTTGAAGTCTGGTTAGGTTCACAGGAGGTGAAGTGTGCTGGGGGGGGACACACTGGTATTGCTATCAGCCTCAGCTCAGCGAACTTGGGGATGCAGAGAGGAAGTCCTTGCTAATGGGGCATACAAGCACACAGCCAGGCGCAGAGACGCTTGCATACAGACGGAAGGGGGAAGGGTGGTGCGATGCACCCAGGCACTGCAAAAAGAGAAGCAGACAGACTGGGTGCTACAAGGAGATGGAGAGGGCAGATCAGGCTTCTGGGTGGGGCCTGCGCAGGCAACACAGTAAAAAACACCTGGCAGCGACAACACACTTCCCCAGGGTACCACCACGATGCCTCCTCCTCAGAACCAGCACCCCCACAGCCAGCTCCACGGCAACCCCCCTCCCCCACGGCACCCCCAGAGCCAGCTCC